>NW_028186468.1:559760-561158 GCF_003343005.1 Rhea americana | reverse complement strand
GCGCCCGGCCCCGCCGCCCCATTCATGCGCCCGGCCCCGCCGCCCCATTCATGCGCCCGGCCCGCTCATTCACGTACGGCTGCTTCATTCACGCGCGAGGGACGGCGCGGCGCGGCGCGGCCGCTCGCCGGGCAGAGGTGGATGGGTTTGCGCTCTGCGGCTCTGGGGTTTAGAGCATTCGGGGCTATTTTTAGCTTTTCTGGTTAATGCCGCCTTTCAATTAGACGTGCGCTTTTAATTAGACGTTAATTAGACCCTTCCCTCCTCCTTCGTCTTACTTTAACACTGCACTCGGAAAGTAACGTGAGTGAGGAGATTGGGGCGAGAACACCCACAGGCGGAGCCGATCTTTGGTGCTATAAAAAGCTCCTCGCGAAGCTGCGCTTGCCGGGGGGGGGGGAAGGGGTTGTGCGAGTACCGCGTCCCGAGAGCAGCACGTGCCGCCGCTGCATGGGGGCGGCGGCGCCCCGGCAGCCCCCGGCGCGGCACGGGCGAGCTGCGCGCCGGCGGCACGAGCCCGCCAGGGGCTGGCTCCGCCGTTCCCCCAAAGCAGCGCGGAGGAGACAGGGAGCCATTGCCCAGCCCTAAGGAGGGACTGATCTGGTGAATCGGGGCCCCCTCGTACAACACACGTTCCAGTAAAAAAAGGCGTTTTCTTCCGATTGTAAATAACTACACTGACTTTACTCGCGTTCGTGGTATAAAGCCATTTAAGACTAAATTATCTGATCAAACTGGGAGTAGAAACGCGTCTCCTGTTCGGGGTGACAGAGACTGCGAGCTCTGACGGTAATTCGCATTGTACTCCTCTAAACAGTGCAAGGAAGAAGTGCGTGAGCACTGGCAGAGTGCGTGAGCAATTCTGGCAGCCATGGGCGGTAACCAGGCACGGAAATTATGCTCGAAACACTTATTAAGGTCCTGTGATTTATGGGTACGTGAATGCTCGGCGAGGGGGTGACACACCACGGTGGGAACGTGATGCTTGCTCCCCGTTGCTTCAGTCGTGAGGACTTCGCTGTGCACAAGTGGGGAAACCGCTGCTGCATATCCCCGTCTGCGCTCGCAGCCTGGCGGTTACCGCCTTGTACTTAGGGTGGAAGCCCTTGGTGATGAATAATTAAAGCCGTCGTTCTGAACGGTTAAACCCCGTTATTATGAATGGTGGCTTCGCTGGCCACATTATGCAACAACAACGGAAGCWGCAGATTTTACAAGAAAGCTGGCGATCGTTAGCACAAAGGCTGCGAAAGGCAGCTGCTGGGCGCCGTGCTCGGGTCCTGCCCTTGGTGAGGGAACCTCGATAAAAGCAGCACCCGCGGCTGCAGGGGCAACTGTCGCTTCGGAGCGCCGCCGGCGGCCGCGCTGCTCCGCCAGCCGTGCGCGCCCCGCGGGCCC
>NW_028186468.1:550556-558750 GCF_003343005.1 Rhea americana | reverse complement strand
TTTTTTTTTTTTTGGTGCAGGGCAGGGATGTTCAGCCACATGCTTGCAGTTTAGACCGAGAGGGAAATGAAAGCATCAGTCACTCCCATTGACTCTTGTGACAAGAGTGCACACTGGGCACAAAGGCCACTTGTGCTGGTGAGAGCAATGCTTCAGGAAGGCTGCACTGGAAAAGGAAGGGGAGAGGTCATACCAGGAAACCCTGTCAGAGCTAGGGGTGACCCAAGCACCACCAGCAAGGGCCAACATATATCAGAAAGCCCTGTGCTGTGAATAGCAGTTCCCTTTTGGGGGCTGGAAAATGTGAATTCCTCACATGTGGATGCTCAGTGTGGGTGCTCACTTCTTCCGTTCCCAAAGTGTGGGAACATCAGTAACTGAGTCAGGCTCCAGCTTGTAGCCAGAACTACCTTTTCTTTTCTCATGGAAAGGGAAGAGGGATACAGTAGAAATGCAGGGATCATATGAGTACAGTCTCTGGGAAGTGCTGAAACTAGGTAGGGCTAAGGGCTACCAGAACAAGACTGATGAAGAAATGCATAAAAAACAAACTAGAACCAGAATGAAGCTTGGATGCAGTGAGTGCCTGGAAGAAGGGAGAGAGCTGGTGTACAACGCAGAGTGAGGGAACTGGTAGGGAAAAATCTCACAAAGAGAGAACAGCTGGGCAGTGTAGGCAGTCACAAACAGCACTAAGTTTTAGCAGAGGATTGGGATATTTTCAGCAGATTCCTTAACATGGCCTCAAGGCCCTGAGAGCACTAATAGACCTTAATGATCCTGACAAGCCTCACCTGGGACTTCTACCCCACAGCCTCAGGAGTTGTATTTAAGCTCAGGTGTGGGCCCTCTGTTGTTGCCTGAGTTATGTTGCAGGTGTGTTTGTCTCAAACTTTGTCCTTGATTTCTGTCTTGACCTTGGACTTATATTGTAGCCTTGTTTTAGGTTCTGTCTCTGGTCCTATCTCTTGCTGCTCCTCCATGGGCTCTCTAGATTCATGCCAGCCCTGACTCATCATCTTGCCTTGCCAGGGGCTGTTGTGGAGGGGGAGGGCAAAAGGAATGAATCTTGTGTCCACATGGAGAAGACTTCACCAGGACTGCCTGCCTCTTGCRTTAGAGGAAAGAGCTTGTGACAGTATAGCTGGGAAGAGGCTGGCTCTGGCGCARGTGGTGGAGGAAGCTCTTGGAGGGCTGTTCTAGGACAAGAAGGTAGGTAAGCTGCGGCACTCTGTGGTGGGGAACCAGAAGACTCTGAAATCCTGTTTGTTCTGGTGCCTTTTTCTTCTGTGCAGAAGTTCAGGAGTTGTATGAAGTAAGCTAACACAGGCTCTGTTCTGCTCAGTCTCAACAGACATTTCAGTAACAAATGTAGAAACTATCTTAGAGTAGAGAGGGGAAAGGGTTGAGGTGAATGAAGTATGGTGGTGCCTTTCTGTGGCAGGCAGTAGTGTGGGGGCTGCAAAAAACTGCTTGTTGAAATGCTTAGCATTAAACCATATGAGTGCAGATTCTGCCTGGTGCTGTTCCTTACTCTAAGACTGTAGTATTTTGAGATGTTCAGACATCCTCACTTGAAGAATAGTTAGGCTGATGCTGAATGTTCTAGGGTATTCTAGGGAAAAATAAATAAATAAAATAAAACTGAAAAAAAAAAAAAAAACCCAAGCATAGCTTATCCTCACTGTGATCTCAGAGCTGCTTTGGCCACTATGTCTCTTGGGCTGCTCTTCCAGAGCACTGACACAAATTCTTAGTTTTCCCCGCAGACTTGCCTGATAGTTGGGGCTCAGTACACAGCTCTTGCTGAGATGCATGTGGGAAACTCCTCTTCAGTAACAGTAAAACTAGTGTTACAGTATATACGCTTTGTTCCTCCCCACTGCTGGGGATTATTTGCTCTTTGTTACACCACCATTAGCTGTGATGTTGGGCTAAAATTGAACTTGGCTGTTGCACAAAGGTGTTATTCCTTGAGTCTTTTTAGAGGAATGATTTCAGAGCACCAAAACTTCCTTGTGTTTTGTTTTTGTGGTCTGCAGCTCTTTGCTGTGTCTCTGTGAGAAGTCTTTTATTTTAGTGTTTTTTTTTTGCCATCTGTGGTATCTTCTGCCCACATGCCAGAAGTCCTGAAATAACTATACGAGTTGCATTCTGTCTGTAAGTACTGTTATTGGGCAAATGATGTAAGAGTGAGGGGAGGGAAATTGCCAACTTTAGTTCTTCACTCTACTGCCTTGGTGCAGTTCTTGTGCTTGCAGGAAGGGCTGTCGGAACAGTTCTTGTGGGGCACAGGGGCTTTCTGGCTGTATATCTGTATGTTTTCTTTTGTCTTTTTCCCCTCTCGGAAGTAATTTTAACACCTTTAAATATTCCCTTGTGTTATTTTCTATGACTTGTTTCTCAGCCTGAGTTATGGTTTCTTTTTTTCCTTTTGTGAAACATGCCTCCTCTCTTCCCCATGTTTTACATACTGAGATCATTGAACTGGGAAGGGACTACAGAAAGAATTAACTATAATAAGACTTTCATATGTCAAAATCCAGTCAGTTCCACTTTCATCCAGTAGTGGAAAAGCAGGAAAACAAATACAAGCTCAAAGAATATGAAAGGGGAGGGAATATGGACATGGTTAAAGTGAATGGGAAGAAATAAGAGAATTGATAGTCTCAGAAAGCCAGATGAGAATGAGCTGGGCAAGAGTAAAAATGTTTCACTGGAAGAATGTGTAGTTGTATTGGTAACTATTTGAGTTCTAGGCTGGTGATATGCTATTGAAATCAATAAATAATTGAAAGTGCAATAAAACTTGACTGAAAGAATGATGACAATTCTGTGTTGTAACTATGGATTACATGGTATTTGGCCCTTTAAGAATTGTGGAAATACGTATAATTAGTATGGATGGAAAACTACTAAGAAGCCTTAATACAGTGTCTAATGACTTTTTTTTTTTAATAAGACTAAGTATTGAGAGGTCTTGATAATAGGTAACTTTGCAAGAAGGATATCATCAGCTTAGCTGCTTAAGCTTTTCTAGCAAAAACAGACTGCTTCCTTTTTGAAATAGGGTGTCATCAGTAAAGCAAGGAAGAGAGCTTTTAAGTCTCCTTTGTTTACAATGTTTCTGAAAGACTTTTCATACTTGAGTCTACAAATAATTGCTTCTTGGTGCTTTTAACAATAAAACCAGAGTAGTCTTAATGCAGTTTGTAGTTGAGGATAAGGCTCATATTGCTAGCTTGCCTTTCACCTGATGCCTAGGAAGGTGACAGAACTTCCCTTGAAGCTTGGTATGCTGCTGTGAGCAGCTCCCGAACTTTCATCTGAGAAGAACAGATTGTGTAAGAACAAATGGAAGATAAACAACCAAATGGGTGATTCTTTGAGTTGGCAGTTGTGTAATGCTGAGCTTTGTTTGCTTGGTTTCTTTTGATATTAACCTTGCTGCCTTTAACTACTCAGTGTTTTTTTTGACTTATTTCTATTTGTGACTGTTTCTTTCATAAGTAAACAAAAGCAGGCTTCATAACAATTTCTGCTATAACATGTTTGTCCCTTCCCCTGAATGATGCAGCAGACTACGTCCTTAACTAGCTGAGAAGTTCCTAATACTATTAAGTCATGTGCCAGTTTACAACCTAGCCACAAAGTTTAAAAACAAAATTAGCAGCCATTTGGTTATTCAGTCTTCTAGGGGACCTAAAAGTCAACAAATGTGATGCTTTTGTCAATGTCTGAACAAATAACGTATCTGAGTTTCCTTAATATTGCTCAGTAATTAAAGGACGCTTTTCAAGTGAATCCAGTGCTCTTCAAAGACAAATGACAGCTGTGAGAAATGTTTCCTGTATGTGGACAAGATACAACATAGTGGACAGAAATGCTGGCTCTATTGCTAGCTTACTTGAAAATATGCTTCGAGATGATTGTTCAAGAAGATGGTCCTGCCTTCACATAGATTTAGTCTTTGACATCTTTTCTGGAACTGTTCAGGATACCTGGTGACAATGGCTATAACAAAATTGGTAATGTTATTCTGGACGTGTAGGAAGGTGGCTGTTCCAGTGTGTGCCTGGACTCCTGACTTTAATTCTATATGCCATTGAGTAAGGCAACACTGACCAAGGCTACAGTCTCTTATACTGAATCACAGCATTTCTCTATCCCCAAACTGGGTCAGTTTAAAAGGACTATCTTAGTGTACTGACTGTATTTTGAGGGGGAGGGGGGAAGGCGAAGGCTGTAGTGGTGATGGGAGGCCATAAGAACTTGCAGCAGTTAATGGCCAGCAGTACATCACTCTGTCCTGGCAGCTCCAAGGGTTCACATAACACAAATGAAATCTTGTGTTTGCTTACCCAGCTTTGTCCTGGAGCTTACTCACAGCAATTCTCTTCAACTTTGCATCAGTCTACTAGGACTACACAGCAAGGTGTAAACAGTCCAGGAGGCTCCTGCAGTGCATTGATGATAACTTACATGCTCTAGGTGACCCTGCTGAGCAGGGAGGTTGGACTAGATGATCTCCAGAGGTCCCTTCCAACCTTACTGATTCTATGATCAGTCTTATCCTCCACCATTTCAACTTTTTTTTCCTCTTTCATTTCACCTCTGTCCTTAAAACTTGAACCTCGGATTGCAGTGAGCTGACTTTCCCTTTCCCCTAGAGCTTTTGGGTGGGAAAAGGAGGGAGCATAAGGAGAGGAAATGAAGCAGCATGTGCACGCACACACTTGTTTGTGCAAAACTGGGAGCAGGGAGGAAGACTAGACTCTTACCCCCTTTTTTTGTTCCCCTGTCAGAGAGAAAGGTCACATCAGTGTAAAGGAGGAACACTTTGCCTTTTTGAAACAACCATTTAAAAGAGATGCAGGTGGAGATGGTAGGAGTCAGAGTGCAGAATCAAAATTCATGAGGGTTTTCAGGATCAGCAGAGATGGTATCAAACTCAGCTGAGCTCTCATGGTAAGAGAAGCATTTATTAACTTGTGATCTCTTCAAAGGTAGTTCTATGAAACTCTTAGCAAACAGCCTCTAGAATCTACACAAAAAGATGAAGATGAGAAGATGGTATTAATCTGGTAACTAATCAGTTGCTAGGTAAGCATCATTCGCAGTACATGCAATAGTCACTAAGGGGATGCTATTTAAATATATTGGCTTGGGAATTTTGTTTTAGAACTATAAAACCTGTTTTCAAAAGCTGTATTTCTATTTTCTTTAGAACAGTTTTACTTTAGTAGTGATGTAAAAATCCCAAACCAACTATTTTAGAGTTCTAAAACAAAACAATTAAATGACAAAATTATTTGCAAAAGCAAAAGTGCCTGCAAAGACAACATGCATAATAGTGAAAGACCTGAACATCAAAAGTAATCTAAAATCCCTGTCCCTTGAGGATTATGAGTAGTTCCCATAAAATTTTATTCATCCTCACTAGTATATGGRAAATGCTGTACCTATTAAACCTCTGATCATAAAAATGCTGGAGATTATTCATATGAGTAAAATTACTTATGTGCACATATGTTTCCCAGGATGATTTCTTATAAACTGCWTTAATAAATAAAGCTAGGTAATATTTGTAATTCAACTTGTGATATAATAATTACAATCTGATCTGGTAGCATGATTCTTTTTACAGCTCTGAAATTTTTTGAGCTCTTAAAACTGTTTGAACAGTAGCTCCTTTACTTTATCTGAAAAACCTCAAGTCAAAGATATAAAACCTTAAGGAAGTACTTTTCTCAGTTCGAGGGATAAGCATAATTAAACTAATAACAGATATTTTCTTAGTTGTTTTTTGATTTTTTTTTTTTTCACATCAAATATCAAGCTTTTTCCTACTCTCAGGAGGAGATGAGGTTTTCTGATATATGGCAGTTGAACCTCACTCGTGCAATTTCTTTTCTTCTTCTCATGCTGTAACAGTATTATAGCATCCAGATTAAAATCTCCGGTACGYCTTGGGTATTTTATTTTATAGCCTGCTTCCTTTTTTCCCCTCAAGTGTTAAGGATATGTAARTAAATTTAGTTTTAGAAACTAAGATTCTGGAATTTGCACTATAGTTACTGATCTCTTGCTACCAGACTCATTACACTTTTATTGCTTTAACATACTTTAAATACAAACTTTTAGGGAAGGGATTTGATTGCCTCCAAAAAATTATTTTCTTCATATTGTCGCTCCATTTTGTAGCTTTTCACTCTATATTTCACTTAGATGCTTTTTTCAGCTTTCAATGTTTTCTTACTAGATATAGCAAATGATAAATAATTATCTTTGAAAGTTATTTTAACCATAAAACAGGAGATGACAAACCCAGAAAGACATTCTCCCTAATCTCTGACATACTCCATTAAACAACTGGAGACACCCTGAGAGAACACTTACTGAGATGAGTGGAGTGGAAATCATTCTGCAAATGTTTGCCTAGGATATTAAGTGCCCAAAGGATCAAGCTTTGCACTGATTTGTGTTGTATGTTCCTACTTTATTTTTTTTAAGATAGAATGATATACCAAAAAGCAAATTTAGACCTTCTTCTATTTTTTAAAGTTCCAATCCTAGGTTGATCATGTTCCTGTTGAAGCATCTGATTCCAGAAGAATAGTCCTCGTCTATCTACTGTACTCTATGCAGTGTGCACATTGTTCCGCAAGTAGTACATAAATGAGCTCACGGGCATATCTTACATGAAGGGCACAGATCTTCATTGCTTGCATTTCTTTAAAGAAGGAAATATCAATTTAAGAAGCCGTTAAGCTTTGCAACATGAAAAATCTAGGAATAATTAAAAGTAAATTGCAAGTTAATGCCTAGATTTTGTTTAGAGGTTTATATTCTACCTTAAATCTAATATTCACTTGCAATCCAGCATTTGGTTAACTTGTTTGATCAATTTTGTTAACTTATTAGCCTGTTTTATGTGGCAGTTCTGCTTTTTGTAAATCGAGCTTTGCCAACTTTTGCTTGTTTGGGATCCTATTATGTCAGCATCATTTTACTGATAGAAAATACTTCCCAAATATTTTTTGCAGTAAAAGTAATACCAGTTCCTCTCCCTCAAACTAGTGTAATGCCATTTTAATAAAGGAATGACAGCAAGCAAAATGCAATATGGATAAGGTACAACCAAAGATGTAAACTATGCAGGATTACAGTAAATCCTGTAGGATCAAATCCTGACTGTGTATCATATGCATCATTGAAAATACTAAGCAGACTCATTACAGGAAGGACTGAGRGAGAAAATTAGTTCAAGGCAAAGATACAGACCTAAATATAAGGAGAAGTTATGTTAAGGTTAGACTTTAAAACGTSATAGCAGAATCAATAGGACAAGATAAATAGAAAATATTTTCCTCAGAAGAGGGTCCAGAAGCAAAAGATGCATTAAATGGAAGCTGTATTAGAAATATACACTCACGTGACAGGTATAAGCGTTTGGGAAGTCACGGATGCAGTCTTGAATAAAAACAGTTCAGTGGCAATTTAGGAAAAACGGCTCTGTCCAAACTGATCTAGGTTTTTCAGTAACTCACGTGTGCAAGAGACGCTTGATTTTTTTTTTGACCAGAAATATTTTTTTTATCGTACAAAATATGCTTAGAAATGTGAAAACTGCCTCATATACCCCATCATCCTGTGACAGTCAACCTAATTGATTCCTGGCATATTTTCAAACCTGTTCTTTTATTCAGGGATGGCTGCCTCAAAGTATTCTTAAAATGTAACCTAAGTCTACCATTTTTTTTTTAATTCAAATACAGGCAGTATACAGAGATAGTATTTAAATCCTGCTACTACAACAGCAATGAAACTAATGAAACTTGGTTTTCTGCAAATCTGTTACTTTCCTGTCAGTTGTTCCAATCTTCTTGGATGTGAGACTTGCTGTGGGTAAGGGACCCTATATTTGTGGCTAACTGGGAGCTACACATACAGTGAGTGATTGATGGCTGCAGGGAAACCAGGTGTATTTCAGTGAATGTTTTGTTTTTTTCCCCTCTGCTGACATCCTCCAGCTTCTGCTTTCTGTGAAACTTGTAGAAAGTGCCATTTTAGCTGGAACTGGCAAATACGGTGGGGGATGAGATGTCTGAGAGATGTAATGCATGATTGCATGAGCCTCATTCCCTAAGGAAATCCAGCTAAAAATAATATGGATTTGATCTTTTAATTAAAG
>NW_028186468.1:507015-550494 GCF_003343005.1 Rhea americana | reverse complement strand
AACTTGTGTGTCATTGTAGCCCCAGTCACTCTGCATTGCCAAGGGCAAGTCATTTAGCTTCTGTGCACCTTGCTTCTCTGTCTGTCGAATGGAGATAACTATATATCTTTGCTCTTACCTTTCTAAATCTTATCTGTTTTGACTGTCAGTKTCTTAAGATAGGTACAATTTCATATTAAATATTTGCTTTGAGCTTAATGAACTGGAATTCTATTTGGCTGGATCCTTTAGGCTATACTTAAATATAACCAACTAATACTGTATGTTTAACTAACACAAACAGGGTCAAATTAGGACATGTTTAGCCAGTGTTTAGTCATTCTTTATTCTTAAAAACAAATTTAAAAAATCCCAAGCCCCTTCATTTTGGCTTCAATAAGGACTAGTAAAAACTTCAAGGTTTGATATATGCTGGGGAAAGGGAAAGTATAGCCATAACTTCATCATTGCATCTATACTTGGTGAGGCACTTCTTCCCTAACTAAATCCTAATTTGAAGTTATTCCTTGTAGAACAAGACCTTATTTTCCCAGAGGGCATGCATCACAAATTAAAAGAAAAGAGCCAGCCCCCAAAAAAGCGAATAAAAATAAACTACTTATTTTGAGATGTGGTTTTAGCTTACAGCAGGAACAGTCATAAGTGATCACAGCTCTCACTACTGGAAGCTTGATTACCTTGTGTGTGTTTTTTTCTCTGATCTCTAAGGGGTTGTCTGTTTGGTCTCAAGAGTCTTTGCATAACTTCTTAGCATATTTTTTATATTTATATTTCACTTTACTGCTACACAGGTGCATGGCATTTAAAGTTTATGAATTATTTTAGTTCACTGATGAAGACTGAACAAAGCCAAAATAAGGGAAAAGATGTATCTGGAACATATTAAAGACTTGAGATTTTAAAATGGCATGCTGGGAATAGCTAATCTGCAAATGATAGTGTGGTAGCATGTGCAGATTTAGTACAATTAAAATCACCATCAGCAGTAAAAAGATGTACTATCAGACTAGAATGTGCTAGTAGCCAAAACAAGCTCTTGAAGAACCTAGATTTGTGCTGTGTTGGCTAGCAGGAACGATAAGCCTTGCTAGGATATGTTAACCATSTTCAGTTGTATTGCCTGTGCTGAACTAAGATGCCAATTTTACACTTCGTTGATTAGATCTGACCAGCCAGTACGTGCTCCCTTTTACTTGTAGTTCTCTAATCCTTGCATAGGAATCAGGCTATCGCCTAGACTATTTTGATGATTTTTTTTTTTTTACTCTCATCCTTGCCATTTGCTTGTCTGAGAGACACCTAATTCCTGCTTGCCAAAGAAAGAGTAGGAGCTCACCTCTCTCAATGGAAAGGAAAGCATCTCCCATCAGTGACAACTCTACCTCCAGTCATGTCATCAGTCTGATCACCAGTGCTGTCATGTCAAGGGATGCGAATCTTGCATTTGATAGGGRACGCTTGGATTTTGCTCACAAAATGGATGGAAGGCTGCAGCATGCGTCCCTCAAARGCTTTCACTTGAAAAAGTTGAGGGCAACCTCACAAAAGAGTGGGCACCAATGATTTAAGCAATAGGTAGCCATATTCATGTTTTTTTTTTTTCCCTACAAAAATCAGTGCTATGTACCCATTTGGCTTCTCTCATCATTAAAGAGCCATTTCTCCATGGGCTGAGTGACTAACATCTTATTTTGACAAACTATTGATTTAGCATATCTCAGGTTGGTGGTTGGTATGAGTTTGAATATAGTAATGTCAGAGACAGGAGGAGTCTGCAATCTCTTGCTTTATTTTCAGACTGAACAAAGATTTTTGGACTTAATTCTGTTCTGCTAAAAAGTGACTAGTTACCCTGCCTTTGCTTCAGTAGTGTAGAGTCAAGTTCAAAGTGTCGGGGGGAAAAAAGTGCAATCAGCATCTGTAAACTGGGCAAGTTTGGTCTTTCATCTTCTAAAAGTTATGAAGCAGTAGCATTGACAGACTGAAGGTGTGTAGGGTATTTAGTCAAAGCCTGAGGCAGCTCTACTCAGAGCTCAGCCTCAGTGTCCCAGAGAATCTATCTGTATAGAGTGCACCCTGTGCCTTGGATAAATGCCCAATACACTGTGGGTGTTGGAGGGGGAGGGGAAGATCRCCATTTGACAGGCCAGCTTTCATGTCTAAAACATAATTTACCTTGCAAATATGCTGTGATTTCAGAATTCAAAGAATTCATATGTTAAATATACTAATTAAATGTTTAGCTGAGATGGATAACAACCTGTAAAAAATCTTTTACTTATAATCTTATAATGGATCAAGATGCAGACTACTTCTCTCAAGATTACAAAAAAAAAAAAAAAAGAAAAAAGAAATCCAGGAGGTGTTTGTTCTTGGAGTACTGAATTGTTTAGTAATAAGCCTGCAAAAGTAACAGCTGCTGTAAGGTAACTTAAACCAAGAGTTACTTGGCTGTCTGAGGCTACCAGCAGATGAGCTTTGCACAACTGAATTTCTTCCATTATAATGAGCAGTCTTAGAAATGCTTCTTCCTTTAAATTATTAAAAACTATGCAAATGAATTATCATGCTAATTAATTACCATTAATAATGGTAGGCAGTTTTAAAGATTCAAGTCCTTAAGGAGAATATCATCAGTCTCTTGATAACCTGATTGTTATGTTGTCAGTAGACTTTGTTCTGCAGCAGTAAGCTAAACAGGAAAATGCAAAAGTTCTATTCAAAAGTCATTTGAGCTAATTGAAATCATACACTAGCAAGAAGTTGTTAGCACCATCAGTGTCAGTTATGTGGATTATACCTACAGCACTCATGTTAATACAGTTGATTTATTTTTAGTAGTTAATTGCTACAAAGTCAATTGAAGATATGTTGCTGTCCAGAATTGAAGTCTTCTGCCATAGATATGGTCTGTACAACTTTCCAAATAATTTTGATTGTCTTTATGAAGAAATATACTGCTTTTAAGCTTATTTCATCGCTAAAAATAGTAAATCATTATATAAACTTGTCATATACTTTTTTTAATGTAGTCTAGGACACAATACTGTGGCTGATATTGCATGCAGCATGCAATATCTCATAGCAGAATTTAATAATAGCACCACTGTGATTTATTAGCTGCATTAATCTTTTGGATCTATTTATTTAACAAAGTTGCAAATTCACTGGAGAAAATGTGACTGATTCCTGTTATATCTGTACTTGAGGAGCTAGTGTAGCATTACAYGATAGAGGCAAATACTAATGGCTGGAATGTGTATTCAGTATTTGCATAAGAGATAAGGAAAACCATGGAGTCATCAGTAAGGAAGGAGATTCCCAAAGTTACATATAATATGTTTGAATAATAAAGCAACAAAGAAAAAAGGGAAATATCAGATCTCCCATAGCCATGGAACTATATGAACACATCATCACCTAAAAAGACTCATTTTGCTTATGTTTATGCAGTCTGTGAGCCATTGAACTTACATCAGTTACTGAATCGTAAAACTTGTCAATACCTTTCATCTAGTTAAGGATAGGTCCAAACCTTGAAACAAAGGAATATTGCAACCTCCGCCCCTCTTCTTTTAGCATTTTGCTAGCATATTCAACTGTGAAAATAAGAAAGTAATGGAGGTAAGAAGTAGCTTGCCCTTTCATCTTTAAGAGTATAACTCAATGTTGCAACAAGTAGATGCAAGTGGTAGAACGAAAAGTACTTTATTTGGTCAGTAGAAAGAAGACTTTATTCTATGCCTGTAGTGACCTAGCTATTTACTTGTTACTGAATCTACTTAAAATAGTCTTTTGTGAACAGTTATTTCACTAATAAATACTTTATGCCTAACAAATGGTTAGGCATATTATCAATTAAAATGTTTTAATTGAGACTGTTGAATCTGCAGCTATCCCATTACAGCTGTTACAATTTTATGGCAGAAGGAAGTCATTAAAGTGGAGATTTTTCCCCTCTTCAGATGATGTGGAATAATTTCAGCAAATATACATGTTGCTTTTTTGGCAAAGTCTGCTTAGTTCTGCTGGCTAGCTTTGGTCAATTAAATTACCTCTTTCCATGACACATTTTGAGGAAGATAACCAAAATATAGAGGTTAAAATAGGCTGCAGAATGATAAGGCAAAACAGAATACGATCAACAATCAGATTGGCCAGTACAAGGTTTGGGAGGTTGGTTTAACTTTGGTATTTTTTTTTTTCTGAGTCTGTAAAATGTTGTTGTTTGGTTTGAATCACAATTTTTAGGGATTTTTCATCACTTTTCCTTTATATTTATTTGTATATGATCTCTATGTACTACCTTCAGTGCTATTAAACAGCCCTTCTAGTTTTGTCTAGATGGGTTTCAAGTGCTATGGGTTTTACTTTCCTCCACAAGAAAATGGACATCTTGTCCTATGTAAATATATTGGTTATTGTTCCTAATACACTGCCTTGTTACTTATTTAAAAACTTTCTTCTAACATAYGATTTTTTTTTTCTTTGATTCATTTCAGACTGGGTTGTTTGGGCTCTGGTCTCAGTTCCTTGGGATCTGCCCATGCTTTACAATGAGTTTTGTTTGGGTGTCACAAAGTTACATAGATAAGAAAATTAATGAAAAATGTAATCTGTTTTAATAATCTGTAACTGTCAGTACAGAGGCAAGTGCTAAAAAGGTTCATAGCTAGTAAAAAGATGCTCATTTTTCTTACTGATTTACCCTTTGAAATACTACCAACTGAAGGTACTTTTTTTTTTTTTTTCCCCATGTCTATTTTTGCTAAGATCCATCAGGGCTCACTAAATTATGGAATAAGATTTTGTTGTTCTTTAAAGTAAATTAATGATTATGTATATTAATGATATAGCTCTCTGGAGTGGTCCAGATTAAACAATCTTCAGACTTAGTTTACTGTAAACTTGCATTCTGCAGAACACTTRTGATATCTAGGATGTTTCAGAGGGAAACACAGAGGCAGTGGAAATATAGCTGTATTTTGAATAGGTGACTTAAGATACCGTGGCACAATATTCTTATTAGGTTGAYATATGCCTTTTGTATGATTTCAGGTATATTGGGAGTTGCAGAAAATTAAATGTAGTTTGTCACTATTTTATTCTGTTTCAATAAGTTTTCTCATGAAGAAATCACATTACAGATGACAAAATTTTCCTTCTGAATTTTGCCATCACTCTTTGTTATTATCAGAATCATTTTCAGATATGACTCTAATTTGTCATGCTTTTACTTACAGATAAAACTGGCTGTGGGCAGTAGTGGAGAAGGTATAACATTTTTCTTATTTAAATATTCTGGAATCTCAAAGCCTGGGTTAAATGTAGTCTGTTCCCAGTCTAGTGCATTTTGCACACAGAAGACTGATATGTGTGATGCAATCTATGGCTACATCACAGAACTGGGGCTAAAATGTGACCAGTCCTTAAAGAACAGAGCAGAGGCTCCAACATCATCTTCCCCGTAGGGTTTTTGCAGTAGTGGCAATCACCAAACATTGCTGAGCACTTCTGCTGTGCAGCCYGGAAAGAGCAAATGGAAAACTGCTGAGAGAACAGTCAGGGTACAATTGCCACTTCTTTCTCATACACATACCCATTAGTGATGAGTCTACTGAGAGCTATTGTGCCTTATTTTTCCCCTGTGCATAGGATGCACAACCTAAATTTAGATGAATACCTACAGATATCATAAGCATATTTTTCCAGTGCTGTTAGCAAGTTCTAATGTTTGTTGATGATTTTATTTCAAGCATGGAATTTCAATTTTTCTCATTGCATCAACACCTATTTATTATCTTTTTCTTTGTGTGACTTTGTTCAGATGAACCTGCATTTGCCTGACTCTGTCAGGTGCACATGAATATGTGGTATTGCCTTCAATGAGCATGCAGCTGTTTGTGCTTTAGTTGCACAATTTTATTTCAGAGACAAGTTGGAGGAAGCAGCCCAGAAAATATGTTGTCATTGAAGCGAAAGGCCAGTTTCAGGGTAGTGGAGCTAAAACTTATAACAAAAATGATAATATGCAAGTATGTCCAGCCTGTTGAAAAAAAGAAGGAATAGATACCTACTGCAAATAGTAGGTTAACTGGAGGGAGGGAGGATAACTATTGTTTTGTGTATGTTTGTTTTCCTCTTTAATGACTTCTAATTTTCACCCTGAAGTGAAAGAATTTTGGGGAAAAAACAGAACACAAGGCACAACCAAGTTTTGGATGTATGCAGCCTGCAGTTCGTTGGAGATGTGAGTAAGAGGTGGTCACCTAGAAAGCAGGTAGGGAGACTTGTGCCAGCTGAGCTCCCCCTGCATGCCCTAAAAATTGATTAAACAATATGTTCTTCAAAGCAAAGGGTAGAATGTACTGCCATTTTTTTTTACTGTGCTCTCAGAGTACATTTTATCCCACCCTGCCCATGCTATCTTTTGTTTTCTCTATCACTGAACTCAATCTACTCTTCCCCTCTTTTTTCCTACTGTACTTTATTTGATTTTTGTGATTTGTTTTGCCTAATTTTTTTGCTGTCCCCCTCTACTTCTTATCTTTGGTTCCTGCTGTAATTTGACTTTGAAAAGACTGATACAGTTTCCTTTCCTCTTAAATACATGCCCTTACTTCAAAATTAACCCACTTTTCTACAACAGAGGTGAATTTTACTTTTTACTTACTGCTATATTACTCTTCACTTCAAAGCTGGATACTACTCAACCTTSCTTTCCCTTCCCTGCTGACTTCTTGAAAAGATTATTATGCAGACGCTTTTCAAGGGTGACTCGTGGTTTTTGCTGTATACTCCTGAAAAGGCAGCCATAGACTCCAAATTGTCCTTTGGAGATCTAGTAACACAAATGCACGTATCTTCTCTGAATGTGACATTGGAGGTATGCTGAGTATAATATAGTGTATAGAGAATAGTAAGTGAAGTTTGAAATACCAGAATACACTTCTGGTATTAAACTCCTAAATCTTATGCGCAAAAGGGATCACAACATATATGGAACCAAGAATTTATTACTATGCCAAATAAATCTGAACAGTCTAGTCAAAATAAAAGAAATATTCTGTGTCCTGCAGCTGGGAGTGCCAGTAACCCTTAAGCAGAGAAGCTGTGGGTCAGCAAGTTGTCATTGCCTCAATCTTGTCTCGAGGAAAAGCTTAACACTGAGTACAGATGACTCCTTTCGCCTTCGTCTTAGCGTCTACTTGCAGTTTTTTTATACAAGTTTTCTTGCCAGTTTACTTTCTTCCCATTGCATCCTGGCTTCCCCCCAGCCTCTTCAGTAGCTGAAGGGGCTATTTGCTGCCCAGCGGCTCCCTTGGGCTGGCAGCCTTCACCCCGTGGGGTGTTCCCAGCACTGAAGCTAAAGCAGGTCAGGCAGCAGGCACTGATGGCTGCACAACTGGCAAACTGGGCTGAAACCAGCTCTGGCCAAGACAAGGCTGACAGACCTTGAGACCCTGCATTGCCTGGCTATGCAACATCTAGGGCCTTCTCCTGGTAAAGGCAAAAATCCTGTTTACTGGGCTACATTGGAGAGTGAGATTGTATGGGGGAATCCATCAAAATCCTGAATTTCACAACTGCCTCCTTGCTACAACAGGTGTCTCAGAGCCCACAAACAAGCAAAATTCAGACTGTGTCTTTGTTCTAGGTAGGGACATCTGAGTTCAGTGTTAGGAGTTYGTAGACAGTAGTTATCTAGCACTTAAGAGACAAGTGAAATCTTGGATGAAAACAGAAGCTGTTACAAATGCTTTCTCTCTCTTGCCTTTGGGCAAGATCCTTTTCTGTGGAGAAACCTAGCTGCCAAAGCCTACTTTCGCTTGAGTCCTTTCCTTTCCCTGTTGGGACTGGATAGACAAGAAGTAGCCAAAGCAAGGTAAATTCTCTTCTCCTTTAAGGCTAAATAAGACCCTTCTTATTTGTCTGGGGTCTGTCTGGAGTGCCTGACTGAAATATGGAATTTTGTTTTCACATATGCCCTCTCATTATCATGTGTCTTCAATTTCTGTTTAAAATCACTTTGTACAGTACCTCTCTTYAGAGACAAACACTCCTTTTAAATGAGTATGGAAAAGATAGTACTCAAATTTAAGGAAAACATCTTTCTCACAGGCTGGACATTCCTTTTCTGTTCTGCTCGTTTCTTATTATTGCAACATCTACAGGGTTGCCATCTGTGACCCGTGTTCCTGCTGTATTTGAATGAGCTCCATATACCTGCAGAAAACTATGTTCAATAAAAGCAGGAGGGMTTTAGGTGATTAGACTCCAAGGTGACTCTTCTGTGGATGCTGCTGCTGGGAGGACCTATTGTTGAGAGGAAAGATGCAGAACTGCTCCCAGCAATGTGTCCTGCTGTGTAGGGTAGAATCTGCCTTGGCAGAAGAGGTCCCTGAGACCCTGACATAGGATCATCAGAAGGTCAGTTGCCTTGACTTAAATTTTGCAAGGGAAGTAGCACAGTGAGAGTAGATGAGATTTTTCTTTTTTTTCTGCCTTCTCTTCASCACAGCCACCAGCTGCCCATGTCTCAGCCCTCAAATATTTAACTCCTCAGCCCCTCTTTGTAGAGACGTAGCAGACAGCCATAAGGGTTGAGATTTTTTTTTTCCTTTGCATCTTTCCTTTTTTATTTTTGTACCAGATCTTTTTTTAAGTGTCATCTGCTAGTTGGTTGTATATAGCTCTTCAGAAGCATGCTGACAGTCATATGAATATCTGATCTGATGACTTTGAGAGTGTACTTCTTGGATGTCCTCCTTCACCCATCTGCATCACCTCTTCGTGGGGCTGACCTGGATAAGTGGTTTCTGTAAACCTAGTATCTTGAGGTCTTTTCTACTCTCACACATTTTCTCCTCTTGTGCATATAGCTTCTCTTTTCTAATTCTTAATTGTTTGGGAGAAGGAGACTTTGAGACACAGATGTGTTATACAGAGTGGCAGCACGTCTGAGAAAGGTCTGGGCTATGTTATAGGACACCTGCAGACCCACAGAAATGCTGCCTTCGGAATTTTTGAGAATACCAAAAGGTTTCCCTGTTTTCTTCTCTAAAGCAACTCTTGCAGCTGGGAAAATGAAAAACAGAAAAGTAGTTAGCTGATGTGGGAAAGAAAATCCTATGCTGTGTGAGAGACAACTTGGATACTACAGATACTTATGTACCTAATTCTGAATAGCTATTGCATTTGGACACTTCTGAGGCCCTCAAAATGGGAACTACGGAAAGATAAGTCAGATGGATCAGGGAAAAAAACTTAGCTGCTCAAACCCAAGTAAGCAGCAAAATCAGCAATGAACCTGGTATAAATCTGTATTAACATGGGAAAGGCACTTTCCATCTCTTATTACCTTGGGTGTTACAAGCATTGTATTTTCCAGAAACACCTCAGAAAGCAGTTTTATCACCATTTCAAGTAAATACCAGAAACCAGCAAAATCCTCTAAATGAAGAGATACTACTTAAATTCCAGGACAAATTGTGTCCTGATTTATGATCTATGTAATCCTACTGATAATTTCATTAACATGAAGTTAATGAAGTCCTCCTAGGATACCAATCAGGGTAAAGGTGTTGTTGTCTATGGTTCAGCATCCTAGCATCTTGGAGACAGATTGTGTACTCTCTTGTCTGCAAGAGGCCACAGGGCACTGAAGGAAACTTTAGCATACCTCTATTGAACCTAAAAGCTTAGCTCAATATGCACAGTGGAATGCTTAAGTAGAAGCATTAAACTAAGCCTTAACCTTAGTGTAACATACGTATTAGTATAAACAGTATTTGTGTCAGTAAGGCTGTTGTATGCTTCTCTGAAAATAAATTGCTTTTTGTGTATTATAATATACACTGTTGTTGGCTACCTGTTAACATGAATGCTTTGAGGTCATAGATGTACTAGTAAATGGACTGTACCAGTGCTCTTTTATTTTCAGTCTGCTCACAGAACAGATGCGTYTTTAGCACTAATGAACTGCAGCTTGTAAGTATATAAGGATGTAGGTCCATAAAGATGAATAACTTGTATCACCATGTTGTTTTTTCAATTCTGATATGAAGGAAATAATATTATGTCCTCAGGTGAATATACTTGTGAGATAATAATTTACTTTCAGAAAAAAATCATTATATCTAAAACAGTGTACACTTTTATTAATCTTGGAAAAAAAAATTTCTTCTGATGCTTTCCAGAATTCGCAGATGTAAGACAGTACAAACTCACAATGGGAGCTGTTATGTCCAGGTAGCAAAGTGGTAGCAAGACGTAGGAAGGAAAGGAATCCAGGTCAGATGCTTGTTTGTTAGCAGAAGTGTCAGAGGCAGCAGACATGCTTGAACCCCATGGGGTTGATGCTACTGTAACTGGTGTGGTGACCTGGAGGAGGAAGTGCATTCCTCCCCCCCCCCCCCCCCCCAAAAAAAAAAGGGGGGGGGGGTCCTAAGCAGGCAGCAGTAGTAGTGGAGGGAGCCTAGGAAGGAAGGGAAGTGGTGTGGATGGACAAGGAGGGCATGAAACCTGTAGGAGGCCTCCAGACTATGTGTCTAGACTGCCCTGATGCCTTGCTATAATTATAAGTAAATGACTAAGGCCTTACTAGTTTAGAGAATATCACAAATAGAGGGAGATGATATAGTTCCTCATAAGGGAAAATGGGAGTTCACTTTTTGCCCTTTGGATATCCCAGCTGTTTGTTCTCCTATACTCTTCCATCCCTCCATCCCCCAGTGCCATGCAGATATGTAGCAAGCTGGCTYGGGAAACTGTGCTTGCTTTTTGTTGGTAAGTTTAGCTACTCTCTGATGTGAGTTCCTTCACCCAGTCTGTTGCACTGCAGCAGATTGTGCAAGCATAAGCCCTGTTTTTGTTTTCTTTCTCTGTTGATTTTACTCTCATCTAAGTGCACCCTCTATTATTAGTATAGCCCTTTCTCAGGCTGCACCTTTGCATTTGCTTTTCAAGGTAATTTTCTCCCACTGTATTCTCAGTGTACCTAGTCTTTAAGGGCACTATTACCATGCAACAAATGGGTGTACTTCATGATGATACAACATATTAGCAATTACAGCAAAGAGCCAGCAAAATCCTGAGATGCCTTTCACCTCTCACTGAGCAGCAGAACGCATTTACAAGTTGAAATGAACAAAGAAGCTATTACAGACCACAGAAATGGCATCGTACACACACACGAAAATATATTTATGGAGAGAAAAGAAACTGAAGTATTTTATATAACTTGATTTAAAAAAATTGCTGGTTGTATTGTCTTCTAAATGAAGCAATCACTGAGGCGACCAGTTTGGAGAACATACGATACAAATACTGTCTTCTTTACAACTATTAGATTGTTGTTTCAGGAAAACTGTTCTGCATTTGGTGTCATATGGAACTGTGCGTCGTATTTAGTGTGGAAAAAAAGTGTTGTTAAACCCAATGAAGTGTACATTTTTGAAGCTGATTTAGTCACAAGAGAGGTTGTGTGTTCTGAGGTTTATTTGTTTGCTGACAGAGAACTGGAAAATGTTGAACTTCCAACCTGATTCTAAACACCAGTATATATGGTGATAGGTCAAGAGGGAAGAAGGCAAACAGTTTAAGAAAGGGAAGTCTAAACAGAAAGTGTACATCAGAAAATGTTGTTAATGTTGACCTGAATTCATATGGAATAAACATAAGAGAGTTTCTTTAAAAAGCTATATAAGCCTAACAAAGCAATTTATTAGGGGAAAATAAGATGACCCTTCAAGGATAACGTGGTGTTGCTTATTGTTTTTGAAGACTGCAAAATATAGAATGGAAAGGGTGAGGTGTCCAATGCAGAGACTAGCTGGGGGAGGAACTCACATGGTTGAAAGAAAACATGTAGGGAGGCGCTAAGGCTTTGGGTAGACTGTAGCACCTATGTCTGGAAGAGATAAATGGATTTGTCCTATTCTAATGCCAATATTTTTGCCTGTTTAGATGGCAGTAACAGTACTGCACTGTCAGCTTGTGCTTGCTTCTGAGCCCTGTGAAGCCTTGCTGGCGTAGTCTGGGCAGCAGCGGTGAGCTGGGAAAGGGCTTTTGGCCCCGCTGGAGTTGCGTGGGCAGCGGGAGTCCCGTGTGGGCTGGCTTCATGGAGCGATGCAGTTCTAACCTGGCTTTCTAAGAAGGAGCTGGAAAAGGGCATGTGTGTATGCATGATGAAGGAATCGATATTGGGACAAGCCTCACTGTGACTTGCTTCTGACTACCTTATTACTGCACCAGAAATGATAGTCCATAACACATTTCAGTGTTTGAGGAAGCATGTTCACACAAGCAGATGGAAAGATCAGGTGTGGCTCCCTTGGCTTTTCTTCTGTGAGGGGCTTACCAACTCAGCTGGGCCAGTTCAAAAATCAATAGTAGGAACAGCATTTTAACTATCTCTGCTACTTTAAGCACAAGGAACTAGTCTGGTGTTGTGATTGCAAGCAAAAGGAGGAATTCCAGTCAGTTCTAAGTCCATTTATATCTTATTATATAGCTAGCAATAAATATTTTTGAGATGCTTAAGATGGTAGTTAAGAATCAACTTTGGGTTGTAGTTCCCTTAGTGTCATGCTGCTTTGGTAGTATAAATAATCATAAAAGTTAGCACGGAAGTAGGTGTGTCAGACCACATACGTAGTGCTGGGTGATGAGCTCTCAGCTGCAGAGTCTGATGTCATCCAAGGATACAAATCTCAGAGGTCCCTTGGGCGTCTTTCATCAGTCCAGTGCCTTTCCGATGTCAGATCTTGCTGTTTTGGCTATGTCTGCAGTTCTTGCTTGTAATACTTTTGCTCTGCATCTTCATATGTTTCCGTCTTCCCTGGGAAGAGTTTTCCTTGCTAATTTGTATACCAGGCAACCATGACAATCTTGCTGTATAACATTCAGTTTCACTAATTCAGGCTGGCGTGCCATCTGCACCATCTATTTAAAGGTTAGTTCAAGTGTTACTTGTAATTCCGTAGTTTTGAAAAGTGCTGCCTTGTCCCCACTGTGAACTGACTGACATAGTTTGTACAGACAGTTTGAGTAAAAGAAAACCCATAGGATGTATAAAGACTGATGTTCATGTTATAGTGCAAATGTAGAAGCTMTAGCTTATTAATAAAAACAATGGGCTGTTTTTTTTAAATAGTAAGCTGGCGGGTTTCTGAGTGTAAGTCATGTCAGCATWTTTGATGTGATCTAGTTTCTGCTGTTTGGGGAGGGAGTACTTGGATTTCACTGCTTAAGCTGGCAGTTCTGGATCAAACCAAAGAAAGGGATGTAACAAGTTAGACCCTTTCAAGTGCTAGAAGGCTTCATCCTCATTCTGAAAAGTGGCTCAGCACAAGCTCTGACTTGGGACTGATTTGCCCCTTCCTCAGTTAAGTAGCAGAGATCTTAATCGTTTGTCAAAGAAGAGTTTGTACCCTCGCGGCAAGATGTGTTGCATGCTCTTCTGAGTTTGCTGCTTACAAGCAGGCACTGAGATTGCCTGTAATTTCTAAGTCATGCTGCTTTATTGATTTCAAAAGCGTTTCTGGATATGTATGCTGGAATTTAACGGACACGATGTCRCCAACACGAATCAAGATTCTGGCGATGACTGTGGTTAGTGTTGCCAGTATACAGCAMCTCTCCTGGGTTGTCACTGGGCACTTTCTAAATCCACAATTCTTTCTTTTTTTTTTCTTTTCTTTCTTTTCTTGCAGACAAAATGTTACTGAAGTATGTGCTAAAACTGCAGAATAAAATACTCTGTTCTATCCTGTGTGAAAGCTTCTGAGTAAATGACTTAACAACAGCAGCAAGGAAAAAGATGAGTCACTTGGTGACAGYGCTGTTCTGCTCTGGCTTACTCGATTCTCATTTCTGATTTACTTGACTAGGACTGTAAGATTTCCTACTACGAGAAAAAACACTGCAGTGAAATGGCGAAGGCTCAGCCTGTGTGAGTAACTTTGGAACAGATGCACYGTTTGCTAGTAGTAGCTTTCAGAGGCTGCTGTTCGGGGCCATATAGTAGCTGCTGCTTCTCGTCTAATGCAAAATAACTGTATGAAGCTTGGAGTTGACTTTTTTTTTTTGCATGTCTAAAGAGAAATAAAGTTTCTGGGACTGAGTGATGAGGAAAAAAAAACTGCAGTGGCACATTTCTTGGCATTGTAATAAACTTAGCTCTTAAAATTTGAAATTTTTTTCAGATGAAAAAAATCCTGAGGTGAAATCTTACTTAATTTTTTACCTGTAAGTATATTTTTCTCTTGCATTTTTAGTGGCAGGGAATTGAGTCTTATTATTAGACCATGAGTAGTTAAGGAGGCAATCGCTGCCAATTCCTGAAAACCCAGAGAGACCTGCAAGTAACACAGCCACCTCCCCCAGCTTTGAGCCAGGCGTACCTCAGCGTGGAGGATGCGAAGCAGGAAATGGCAAATGACAACTAYGCGCCTTAGTGACGGGTGGTGCATAGTAGGGGCACGTGGATTTTTGTTCCCTGGTAACAGTAACAGGGTTTAGTTTACCAATAATAATCTGTCACCGGGAAGAAACCGAGCGCGGGAGCTGTTACTGCGTTTCTGAGCGCGACGTTCTTTCACGTCGCGGGCCCTTAATGCGCACAGCGCGCTGCAAACCCTCCGCGCCGTCCCCTCCGCGGCGGTTCTCGGCGGCCTCGTGCGATCGCCCAAGCAGCTTTTGGCTCTTGAGGGCTTCGGCGCCAGGCGCTACCCGTGCGGGCAGAGGCAGCAGCTTTGGGCAGAGGGAGCGACAGGAGGAAACAAACGTGATAACCTCAGACATCTGCCTCGCCGCCGCCGCGCCGGGGCCCGCGGGGAGCGTGGGGCAGGAGTAGCGTGGCGCGAGCGTTGCTGTGGGGCCCTGCCCCACACGCGTGTGTGCTGGAAGGTGTCGCGGACAGGCYGGAAAGTCTCCGAGGCGCCTGCGTGCCGCTGGGCGCTCCCGTTGGTCCTGCTAGCGTATCTCGAAGGGGGAGAGACGCTCCTAGCGGTGAGGCTTAGCTTGCAGAGGGAAGGAGAGGTGCAGCCAGCTCCGTCTTGCCCGGAGCAACAAATATTTCACACACCTTGAGTATGCTGATGGGTTTTTAATTAGGCTTCTGAAATGCTCAAGAGGAAGCACCAGAAAAAGACTGTGCAGGAGCTGGAGTCTGTAACCGCAGGGAAGTCTCCTGGCTGGAGCACCAGGGTTCAGGTTGCCCGCATCTTCCCAACCTGCGCTGCCAACAGCGTCGCATCGCCCCGTGCTGCTGCTGGCTGCTGCTCGGGACTTGGCGGCTCTCCCCTGTGGATGAACGCAGAGCTGAAATATATGTATGTTAAAATATATATATATATGTATATATGTGGATAAAATCTTGTCAAGGTGTAAGTGTAGCTACCACTAGTGGTTATTGATTATTAGTGGAACAGGACACAAGTTTGGCTTTATAAATCCTAATGAAAAGACACTTGGAGTCTTGGCTTGACGTTTCTATCATATAGTGCTCAGAGGAAAGGATCAKGAGGAAGGAAGCTCTGTAACGTGCTGTTTGCCCTGGAAGTGAAAACAACAATAAATCAGTTTTGTTTTATACRTATTTGTAATCTGTACTCTTTACTTGAGATGCTGTTTTACTTATTTCAGGCTGTAGGTAGTTTGATACCATCTTTACTTRTTTTATTAGCCTGCATAATCAAGTTGTAACTTTAGAGTAAGCTGAGTGAGAGGAGACAGGATTGCTGRAACTAATATGTGATGTGTAGTAAAGAGACCTTAAATTGCAACTTATATTTTGCTATATGTGACTCTCTCTCTCTTTTTTTTTTTTTTTCCTGATTCACAACTTCCAGTACAATATTAACAAACCTATGGAAGAGTTTTCCTGTGGCAGTGATTTCGGATGCTTTATTTCTAGTGGAGAAAACCATGGTTCTGTAGCGGTGTATTGCCTTAAACTACAAAAGGAATTTTGTAAGACATAGCCAAGAGTCTTGTTATATAGTCATGGAGATGAAAAGCAATTTCAGGAACAGTGCAGTAAAAACTTCTCCCTGGTTCAAACGCMAAACTAAAAACTTCATTCAGTACTGCTGAGTGAAACTTTCTGTATCTTGCTGAAATGAACATTAGAAAACAAAGCAAAACAATAAAAATGTGGGCCAAATGAACCTTGAGTTCAGCTTCAAGGAAAAGCACTTTTTCCTTTTATTTAACAAAAAGTAAAGGAACAATGAAGGAACTAAAATAATTCCCCAAAGCAGGGGGAAGGTGCTAGTGCCACTTTCTTCTACATCTTTATTTGCTACTCCAAGCAGCTGAAACAATTTTCCTTCACGGTTTTGTGGGGGGGGGGGAAACCTAGGTTAAAAATCTCCTTTAAGTAAAGGACTGCTTTCCACTCTTGACTTTCAAGGTCAGAGCTGACTGTTACGTTAATAAGTCCTGTTTTTCAGAAAATATTCATCTGGTTATCCTTGGCTAATAACTCTTAACTTGATGCTTTGRCTGCACCTGAATTTCAGTCCCTGTTCCAGGAATATCTGAGTGGAAGCAGAAACGTGCAGCGCTCGTCCCCTGACACCGACCGCGGTTTTATCGTCATGGTGTCCGCCTGAGCGCTGCTGTTACAGGTGATAACGTTGAGCTGTTTGGACGAGCGTTTGATAATGGTTGTGCTGGTGGATGATCTTTTTGCCCCTTCGATACGTAGGTACAACGCAAACGTAACAAGGCGGTACGGAGAATCCGCCCAGGTTGGCACTGCATGATCCTGCTCTGCTCGCTCTTACAAGCTATGGACCAGATTGCCTGGTTTGACTATCTTGACTTAATTGTTCGCTGCTGCTTCCTGGATAGTATTTGGATTTTTCTTCCAAAGTGCTGTATTCATTAGCACCTGATGCTTGGCGAGGTGATGGTTATCTAGCCCTGGCTTTGTCAGTGGTTACTCTTGTGATCCCAACGCAGTTTGAGCTGAATCTGCCACAGGCAGTTGCTTTGCAAGTGATGAGTCTGTGCTGTATTGCCTTTGGCACCTTTCATTCTCTTTTTAATAAAAATAATCTCCTTTTTATTGTGTGATACTTCAGGTTAAGACATTGCAAAGCAGAGAAACCTTCCAGTGAACATACATGCAGTAGGGAAAATACCTGCTAGTTTCAAAGTCTCTGAGGTTCCTGCTGTTATGCCTTAATCTTCTGCTGGCTCTACAGACTCTGTGGCAGAATTTTCTGCTTTTAATGTGATAGAAAATGGTCTCTCTCTCTTTTCTTTTAATCTCTACAAACCATTCTTCAAACATTTATGGCTAGTCTTGTTCTGTAAGGTACTTGCCAGGGTTTGTTCCTTCTTAGTTTCTTCAGTTGAATACAACTTCAGCCGCCTGGGGAACTCCTCATAGCTGTTAATAGCCTTCCTTGCTTTACTGTTTTACCCTGCCGATTTCCTTTTTGTCTTTCAAGTCTTGTTTGGATAAATGATACAAGCTTGCTGCGAGCTGCTGCTGTGATGTCTTTAATGTCTGCGCTCCCTGTAAAGAATTACCTTTCAGCTGCCTCTTTTAGCTCKATTTAAAAAGCTTGCTCACATTTGTATGGTTGGGGTGTTTTTTGAGCCTGGCAATAAGAAATTTTGGCTTTCAATGCTCCTACAAAGATGTTAAATTTAGCTTTATTGTTGCTTTGTTAGAGACTGGCTCTTCAACAGCGTTATTACTGAGTGTGCCCTGCGTACCACAAAGAACGTGTTCACAAGTTGTTTGTGCTCTTTTGGGTTCCTGGGCTGTTTCCTCAGGGAAGGAGTCACTGATGGGGGCAAGTTTTAAAGAAAATGTGCATCATGAGAAAATGCATTAAATACCACCATAAATGGGGATCAGGGAAAGAATGAGTGTTTCTTGAGGTAAGGTACTATAGAGTTAGCCTTGCAGTAATTAGATATGTTGGAAATGTGGAGGAATGAAGGAATCATTGTGAAGTACTCAGACTCTTGGTTTACCACAGGATTCCTTCTGGAAGTGTTTAGAGTCAGGTTTGGTCTAGATAATCTGTTTTATGCTTCTTCAGTATGAGAAATCTCAGCATTACCATCAATCTTATTTTGCTTCTCTTTATCTATAAAGACTTGATCAGATTCGCTAGAAAAAAAAAWTTTTTTTCTTTCTGATTGAATGGGAAGCAAGCTTAAAGGAGCTGCTCTGAATGTAATGAAGCACAGCTGTTCTCATGATCCAGACTAACAGAGGTAAAGATTATGCCTTGTTAGTCCTGATTTTTTTTTCCTAATAACAAGAGGTTAAAACTTTCATCTTCCCTGAGAATCTGTAAATGTCTGACTGTTAATGGATGTTGTGTCCAACTATTCTTATTGGCAAAGCCTACTTAAGCGCATTGTAAAAGATTAGCTGTTTTCAACCTTGCGTGCTAGCCCCCAGATGTGGCCTGACCTGTTTGAAATACACTCCATACTAATGTCAACCATTTTTTTTAACTAACTCTACAGAAAAACAGATACAACTTGTTTTTTTTTTTTTTTTTTTTTTTTTTACAAGGTTTGCTTAAGACTCTATCCAGGCTTGGGAAAGAGCTGCCATGTTGGATACTTGAGGGTTTTTAACTGAAGGACACCACATAGAAAATAGTGACTTAAACTGGACTGATTTAGTTAAGACAAATGTTTTGTAGAGCAGTTAAATATGAATAGGGAGGGGACACATCTCTGCCCTTTCAAGACAGTTCACTGGTTATAGCCAAAGGCAGACAAACCCCTAAAAGCCAAGGTTGCTTAAAAGTAAAAATAATATACTGAGAAGTAAATAGAGTATGCTCCACTCCAGCTGTACAGAAACAATCTCTGGCATTTAAAGTATAGCATCACTGGTATTTTTTCGTGTTTGAGGGGTGACTCAATAATATCTGAATCCATGTACAGTCCGAGCTGAATGTCAGTACCTCATGTGAGACCTTTTTTCTTGTTATTTTAACAGTAAGTGTAGGTGCCATTGGCTTCTGGGAATATAAGCTTGGTCCTCCCTCCTGGAAGCTGGTGCTGTGGGGTTGAGGGACTTCTGCTGATCTGCAAAGCAGCTGTGGACACTTTAGCAGAGGTCCAGAAATGGAACTTTTTAATCTGAGAACGAGCATGTGAGAAGTAGAGGGCAAATGTATTTCAATCATCATGAGACCCACGCTTAAGAAACCAGGAGTCTGTCTCACCTCCCCATACTGATAAGAATCCTGAGAGTGGGATTTTTAGGATGGAAAAAGTAGGAAAGTCATAGCAACAATATAAGGATACATATTTCTACTAAAGGACTTTGAAAATGTCCTTAGAATTTAATTCCTTGGACTTTAGAGCAAAAACTGTGCCTCAGCAGCTCTTTACTTCTTATGGCTGTTTTCTTCAGACTTTCATAATTCCTCACATTTTGCTTCTGTGCATGCCTGCTTCTGAGCTGATAGTTTCTTTTTGGCTGTCACCGTTGTGTTCCCCCCCCCACCACCACCACCAAAGCACTATCAGGATCCAGATGCCAACTGAAGGTGCCTGATTCAGCAAGCACAGGTAGATGATCCTGATGGTGCAAGACACTGTTTTGGCTAGTATTTCTAAAGAGCAGCTGCTTGCCTGCTAAGTTTGAGTGTGACTCTACCTTTTCATTAGCCTAGAGCCTTTTGAATTTCTACTGCTTTGCAGCAAAGAGCTCAAAGGAACTGTTGAGAGTGGCCTTGAAACACCTGTTGAGAGTGGCTTTTTGCCTCAGCACCCAAGTCTCTCTCCAGGGAGATGGAACCTGCTGGGGTGGGGCCAAGGCAAGCGGTCTTTCTACTTGTGCACCCAGTAAGCTGTTGGTGTTGACAAATATAAAATGCTGCCAAACATATAATTTAGAGAAAATCTGTCACTGCTGTCTTTATACTGATATGGAACTGAGCAGAATGGCTATGGGCCAAAGCAGACTGATGCCTGTAGAGCGTTATGCTCTTTCCTGTATCTTTAACTGTTTTTGTTACTGCCCAGGAACATTTGGAAAGACTTCACATGACAACCTAGAGAGATACCTCAGTAGAAAAAGCATCACCATCTAAAGCTTCTTTACAGTGAAAAAGCTGTGGTAATAGGGGTCAGGGAGGAAAGGAAGAAAAGTGGGGAAGAATTTTGCATTAGTGTGTTACTCTGCTGAAAGGTGGTCTATGGCTTACAGTACTGCTTTCTGCTATTACCAGTACTGGAGCTATATTTCTAAATATGAAGTCTTACTTAACAAGAGCTTCACTCTACTGGATTGTMTTTGAAAAATATGTATTTCTGTTTTCAGGAAGACAGTTCACCTCACTGTGCAGTTTATCCTCTGTGGAAGTCACTTCTGAAAAGCATATCAGCAGAAAAATGTTATTGAAATGTTGCCAGCTAATGTACTATTTAACTGCATTTTCTCCCTAACTTCATGCCAATGCTTTTGTTCTAATAATTAAGCATCTCTACATCTGCTTCTGTCAATAAGAGGGGGGRAAAAAAGCCTAGTTCTCAGTCCAAAAGGGTTTTTATGTCATTTCTGGGGTTTATCTTCTCCTTTACAGAAACATAAGCAGTGATGACCTGTTCAGTTGTCAAAGCCAGACCTTTTATTTAATCCTGCTTTGGACAATTATACTACAACAGACTTTAMTTCATAAAATTGCAGCTGATGTGTTGCTTTAAAAACATACAAATAGAGCATGGCCCCAAGCATAGAGTGAAAGCTATGGTAGTAACATTGAGATCTGATGTCCATTTTAAAATAATGCATTGTGCTCATCAATATTTTCCTGGATATTATCCTTTTTTCAAAAGGCAAATTCACATTGTCATTGTATAATTGAATAGAGCTTCTACTTAATTTAACTTGGTACTAGAAATATGAGAGAGGCTATRTACTTTCTGCTGATCTTCCCTTCTATTTAGCAATGCAAATTGGAAAAGTGAAATGGAACCCATATAATTTGTTCTTTACCTGCAAAGCRTTGGCCCAGATCAAATATCCCTTTTCTTGTTCCTTGGACAGAGTCTTGACTGACACTTCATGTTCAYATACTATGCCCTCTTAAAACATTCTTGGACAAGAGCTCTTCCAGCACCTTTTGAGCTGACAAGTAGAAATTCAAAATCAGCAAGTTTTTCCTGGTGATTTGTAGCCCTTCGTGTGTGTTCTGTAGATTGTGTGCTTCAGACAGTTCCTCTCCGGTAAAACCTGAGCTAACTCTCAGCATACGTGGGGGTCTGTTTAGGACTGTGCAGAGAAACTAGCCCGGGTCCTGGAAACAAAGCAAAGTTGCATCTGTGGTACAGGCGGAATTACACTACTTTAGGTGGTTTTGGTTTTGCCACTGACTCAGATGCTGCTGCTTTGCTGTGCAGCTACAGATGTTCTCTCGACRTCTCAGCCAAATGGGCTTGTGTTAATAGAGATAAATAACCTCAGGTAGCCAGGGTAGTAATAGTGACAAAATGACATTTCTGTTTAAATTCCAGTCCATTTTTTTCCCCAATTCATTATTTGATTATTCTCCACGAGTCTCTTATATAAAATAGTACTCTTACATTTATAAAGACTAAGTCTTCTGAATTTTCTGTGGTGCAATYGGCAGCTGATGTTAAACTAGAACTTGAGAAAGCTGAGCTTTTAGCCTGGTGTCCTTGTTGCTTCTGTGGTGATACTGGGTCTCTGTGGAAAAAGTGGATAGCTGTGTTGTACGTCATTCACCTAAGGTATTATTTTCATAATCATCAATGCGGAAAGGTTAACTAATACCTGATGTAATGAGAAATAAAACTGTTTGTTCATCAGCCTGTTCTGCTTTGGTAAATGATTTGCGGAGATAACTGATAGCCAATGTAGCACTTAATTCTAGGTATAGTTTATTAAGCTGTTATTTTTGAGATATTTTYGTTCTTCTATGTTTTTGAGCCAAACAGCATGGGTCAGTCAAAACCAACTAGAAGCTTTTTCTGGTCTTTYTAGTTGTAGTATTTAGGTAAAGGTTGACTTTTCAAGTAAAATTAAATCTGAACTTCAACTTATTCTCTTGATATTCCAAATGCTGGAGTGGAACATTTTCCTAAACTTGTGTTGAGACTGCTAGACATCTGTATGGATTGCTTTAATAGGAATAGCAAGCACAGGGAATAATTGCATACTGTCACTAGTGCATGGCAGATTATCTGTCCACATTCTTTTTCATGAAAAAGATGATGATGCTCTTGAGTAGAAACCTCAGATATTTGCACTAGTTACTATCTGTTTAAACTGGCACAGGAAGTTTGTGCCTAGGAAAGTGAGATGCTGCAGTGTACAGCTATCTGATGGAAATAAGTGCATTGAGTTGAACAGCTAGGTTTCCTATATAATGAAAAAATGAAGTGCTGTGAAATGCTATGGAGAAAATCCAGGATGCTAAGTTGACTTCTGCCTAAATTAGCTGGCAGGAGGCATCTGGACTAAGAGCTGTMTTTGAGTACAGCACTACCTGATCCTGTGTCTCTGATCTGGCTACGGATGCATTTCTGCTCAGATGCCACAGTCCTGAACTTCTGGAGCTGTCAGGCCTCTATCTCAGAATACCATTTGGGATTATGTTTTTCTTTTATCTGGTAGCCCAAATACCTGTTTAGCAAGGATTCAAATTTTTCTTCTTTTCCTTTATAGCTACATATTCCAGCCCCAAATGAATATTCTAATTCACCAACCTTTAGGCATTTTGAAATCAATACTTTCTTTCTTTTACCCTGGTTTATTGAAACTGTTCCACATTGCCTGGAGTGAGCCCACTATTGAGCTAAGGCTTTTCCTTTTTGATATAAGTTTTCTGAATTTCAAGCTCTGTTACTGTCTGCTCAATATAAAGATTTTTTTTTTTCAGAGAGAAGGGACTTATCCTCTTCATGAAGGCAAGCAGTCATGTGCAAGAATCAATTTTACCTGTGTCTCACTGTCTCATTACTAGCATCTTAGTTTGAAAAGCTTTAAAAAGAAATCAGTAAAACAGTGTTCTGTTTTGTTCAGCTATTTTTCTGGCTGAATTGGAACTCACAGAACTGTATCTACTCTAATATTTGTTAACTTATGCTGCAGTCATGTGCCATAATGTTAGCAGTTGTGAGCACAGGAATTTAGACTAATCTTTATCTTAGGTCAATGACCATATTGTCAAATGCTACAAACCTCAGGGCTTGGTAGTAAATAAAAGCATGAGCACAGGTCTCTCCTCTCCAATATTCAAAGGAATTTTAGTCTTTTCTCTTTTAATGTAGAAATTTAAACTGCAAAGTAAGCTTTTCATGAAGATCCCTGTGCTTACTAACACAAGCTTGAGATTTCTTGACGGTGGAGTGGAAATAAGATGCTTATGCCAATGGGCAGAAGGACAAAAAAGGCTCTGGAGGAGAGTGTGCTGCCTGACGGGTTCTGAGATATGGATGCAGCGGCTCAGAAGGTCAATGTTCCTCAAAGCCAGTGTTAYGTCAGGGTCACATGAGAGTGGAGGACAGGAAGGTGTCTCTTCCAGCACACCTTTCTTCATTCCCTTGAGATTCATTCATGCTTCTGTAACCATAGAATCAATAGGGTTGGAAGGGACCTCTGGAGATCATCTAGTCCAACCTCCCTGCTCAGCAGGGTCACCTAGAGCATGGTAGACAGGGTTGTATCCAGGCAGGCCTTGAATATCTCCAGAGAAGGAGACTCCGCAACCTCTCTGGGCAACCTGGTCCAGGACTCCGTCACTCTCACAGGGAAGAAATTTGCCCTCACGGTCAGGCGGAACTGCCTGTGCTTCAATTTCTGCCCATTGCCTCTTGTCCTGTCACACGGGACAACTGAAAAGAGTTTGTCCCCGTCCCCTTGACACTCGCTTCAGGTACTTGTACACATTGATAAGATCCCCCCTCAGTCTTSTCTTCCCCAGGCTGAAGAGGCCCAGCTCTCGCAGCTGTTCCTCATAGGGCAGGTGCTCCAGCCCTCTGATCATCTTTGTAGCCCTACGCTGGACTCTCTCCAGTAGCTCCATGTCTCTCTGGTACTGGGGAGCCCAGAACCGGACACAGGACTCGAGATGAGGCCTCCCCTTGGCTGAGTAGAGGGGCAGGATCACCTCCCTTGACCTGCTGGCAACAGTCTTCCCAATGCACCCCAGGAGACCATTGGCCTTCCTGGCCACAAGGGCACATTGCTGGCTCATGGTCAGCTTGTCATCCACCAGCACTCCCAGGTCCTTCTCTGCAGAGCTGCTCTCCACAAGGTCAGCCCCCAGCTTGTGCTGGTGCCTAGGGTTATTTTTCCTTAGGTACAGGACCCTGCAGTTGCCCTTGTTGAACCTCATGAGGTTCCTCTCTGCCCAGCTCTCCAACCTGTCCAGGTCTCYCTGAATGGCAGCACAGCCCTCAGGTGTRTCAGCYACTCCTCCCAGCTTGGTGTCATCAGCAAACTTGCTGAGGAGGCACTCTGTCCCCTCATCCAGRTCATTGATGAAGGARTTGAACAGGATGGGAGCCAGTACTGAGCCCTGGGGGATGCCACTAGCCASAGGCCTCCAACTAGACTCCRYRCCACCARTGATGAYCCTCTGAGCTCTGCCTTTCAGCCAGTTCTCAATCCACCTCACTGTCCACTGTAACACCCAAGCATTCTGTTCATCTCTTTAGTCTCTGTAGGAAGGGACTGGAGCTGCTTCCTACTGCAGAAAGGATGTGAAAAGACCGCTAGGAGAGAGGCTTGCAGACGTTGTTGCTGTCCACAAGAATAAGAGTTGGCAGCGCCTACTGCTTTGGTGCTACACGTACAGCCCTAGCCTCCAGCAGCAATGCGGGGCTCTTCAGGGAGCTGTGCAGGTTACAGCACCTCTTGTGTTTCATCGTGCATGGTCAAAGTAGCCTCTGCACCAACCAATTTTCCTGCTGGCTTCTTTTATTGATTTATATTAGCMAAATTCTTCCCTCTTTAGTTATGTTGAGTTGAGTGCTTACAGCAATTAGAGATTTATTCACTTTATGCAGTGGTGGTTTAACAGTTCTTCTTGCTAGAAGAAGCAGAACTCCARTTTTTGGGCAGACCTGTCCAAGGCCAGTCAAGTCCTGGCCCTGTGGCTCAGTGAAACTTAAATGTGTTTGCATTGCTTACCAAGCAAACTCTTCAGAAAAGGTGGAGGAAACTATCTTAATGAATCTGCATGCCTTAGAGATAGAGGTTGCTTTCTAGATGCAGCCAGCATGGATTTTAATGCTTTCCAGTAGAAGAGAGCRTTAAAGATGACTGCATTCAAAGTTTTTTTTATTCAGATAGGTAGAGGTAGTTCCCTCTTAAGAAGGCATCTCTGTCTTTTTCTTTTAGAAATAGGTACCAGGCTGAGGCCTCCTTACAGGATTTTGAATGAGGGAAAGAATCTCCTTGAAGGTGGGAGTGTGGAGGTGTATGCTCTTCAGTGGAGTGGGACACAAGATGCATCTCTTGGCCTTCACTTTTCCTGTTGCCTTGGTGAGATGACCTCCCTGCTTCCCCAGGAGCAGCTCTCAAGGTGTGCGATCAGTGAAAGAAGCTGTTTAAATACTTCAGAGATTTAAACTTTGTTCTCCTGCTTTCTAGGTGAATTGAAAGATTGAGTGTTTGGAGATGGAGTTCTGTGCAGTTCCAGTGGGACAGAATAGCATTTGATTTCAAAATAAACAGAACCCTTAACTGGAGCTGAGCTGCATGAATTAGTTATCAGACTACTTGTTTTTACTTTTAACCTGTTTCTCTGTGACTAGTCGTCCTTTTTTTCCCAGTGAAACTCAAAGTCAAATTGCCACCTTATTATTTTATACTGTGTAAAACCTGAACAGTGTTCTTAACTTTGTTTTTATATGGCCACTGGAAGGTATTCATTATTTAAATGTGAGGCTTTTGAGCTTTATGATGTAAGTTCCTCTATGCTGTAAGTTCTCCAGAAAAAGAAATTAAATTAGCAAACTGAAACTTCTGATACTGTGCAATCTTTCCTTATACATTTTTTCAAAGTTAAATGCAAGCTCTGAAAGTGTCTCATTTTGCTTAGCATGTTTTTGGATTGGTACACTGGGGATTATGTGAATGAGTCATATTATCATTAATTGGGCCTCACAGTGCGGTTCCTCAGACTGTAAAAGTTTTTACCTCAAACGTGTATTAGTTCTCAATTTCTTRGTATTCTTATCTGCAGCAAAAAGCTTAGAAAAGCCTTTCATGAAATATGGCTCAGCTTTGATAACTCATTAAAGGAAAACACAGCTCTTCACTCTTGTTATGTTCATAATCTCCTGTCCTTACCACTATTGTCTTGACTCTTATAAATGCTGCAAAGGCCTAATTTTTGTGTATGTGAAGGTTTATTAAATGTGGGTTACAATTAGAATGCTTTTGTGGATCAGAGTTCCCAAATGGACATTAGGCACTGATATTCAATAACCTTTTGATTATCAGGAAGTTCAGAAATTTACTTATGTCACATGAAGAAAAGCAATTCTGATAAACTTTCTTTTAAAATGGTCTTGGATACCGAGAGAGACAAAAATAAGACCTTGTTTTCTTCTTTGTAGCTACACTGCATACAAAACTGCTTCTCCCCCCCCCCGCCCCTTGACTRTAGAAGAATGAGCAATGCTGCTAAAAATTAGCCTTTTTCAGCTTGCTTSGTTTACTGGGGAGTTCTCTGTCCCTTTAGTATTTTTATGAAGGAYTGTGTGGGCTTGGAAGCTGTTTGATCCTGAAAATTGGAAAGAGCTATAAAAAGCAACTTTAGTACCTACCTTGTGGCTGTCCACTTTGAGTGGAGAAGCTTGACTGTGATGTGCAGAGAGTCTTCATGTAAAGAACAGCAGCTACCTCCTGTTTAGGGTGCAGAACCATGGTCTGGGCTGAGCAATTCTAGGGGATTTTAATAAACTGCTTTTCAGGGTGTGAGCATTGGTCTTGGGCTGTGCGCAGGTACCCTTGCCGGAACATGGCCTATCCTGAAAGTAGATCTCTACAGCTGTTTTCAGGCATTATTCCTTCTCAGCATGGATAACTCTATCCTATTTTACAATTTAACCCAAGCTGTCTCCTACATGCAGTTTCCAGTGTGATTCTATTTTGTTTCTATCGCTGTATGTTCTCTACATAGTTCTGTAATGCTATGGTCAAAAATCACTGAAACCAGAGCAAACAAAATATCTTGGCATACTAAAACAATGGAATGAGATTCAGGTTCTTATTTATTTTATTTCAGGTCCATACTGGCCTCCAGCTCACTGTACTGGTACTATGATTAAAGTATACTAAAGGGTTGATACTCTTGTCCATCACCTCCTGTGAGTTTTAAGAATGTTTTCCAACCTTTCCATTGTAAACCAGTAACTTAGTTATTTGCAGGACAGGTTATCTTTATTGCAAGTCATTCCAGTTGAAAAAGGGTACTAGCCTGTGTTAAATTCATTCTCTTCCACTGGCTGACTTTGAATACCTTTTATATGACTTTGTAATATTCTTTTTAAAGCTTTTACTATAAAATTTATAGTAACAAGTTTATATTAAATAATAACTTTAAATATATTAATAAAATTATATTAAAGCTATTAAATAAGAGAATGCTTTTACTGACAATGGGCCAGATGTCCAAAAAACTCTTAATTGTCAGGGTGAATACTGCATCTTAAAGCAAGCACACTGCTTTAAACTTTGTGGATTAGCTTAGCCTCCTTACATGTGTTCTGAGATTCTTACCTGCATGTAGCAAGTCTGAGGAATGGCTGTGCAGTATCTGACTCTTGGCTCCTTCCTGTAACTTATTCAGTTGTTTTCCTTATGCAGCTGCCARGCTGCCATTTGCTGTTTTGTGTAAAAATAAAAATCCAAATACAGATCTAGTACCCTCTTCTCTCAGATGACTGGGGGCCCATGTTTAATACTCTCATGCCTGAGAATCTGATTTTGAACCTTTCCAAGCTACAGAATTTTCTAAAACAGTAAGAAATAAAATGGAAGTAGATTTAAAATGGTTCTAGGCTATATGAAAAAGACACTGATATATGCTGGGGAACCTGTTCTGAACTTCAAAAGTGTCCATCACTCACACAGGAGGCAGAAGAAACTTATCTTACTCCTTCAGTGCACCATCAGGGCAATCTTATAATATAAAGCAACAAGGTTTTGTTCTTGGCAATTTGGAAAAATACCTGAGCGGTATATAAGCAAACTGTGTGCTGGTCTGACTTTAAGTTCACACTAGAAGCYTAAGTCAATGCAAGAAATGGCAATTAAATACATTGGGGGTTTCAGCAATTATATTTCATCACAAACTCAAAAAAAAAAAAAAATCACAGGAATTTCAGCATAGAAGTGCACAATCGGGGCAAATATTAATGGGAATCACTACACAGATGACTTGAAATAGTAATTTCTTCCTTTCTTAATCTTTTCTATGAACTTTTTGGGGACTTCAGAACAAATACTCAGCAATTTACATAGCTGTATGATGTGTTTAAAGAAAAATGCAAACTACTGAGAAGGCTGCTGAAGTTTGATACCCATCAATCTTTATTCATAGTGGCCCAATTACTTTTAAAAACACCATTAAGTAGACACACACTGCCATCTAGTGAGCATCTCTAACATAGCTGCAGCTTGATTTCTGAGGAGAGAAAAATGTTTCTTGGAGCAAGTAACTAATACAGTACAAAACAAACACAGACTTAAAAATGCTGCACTGAATGCGTTGTCAACTGTATAATATATAATAGAGATACACAGAGCAAAGCTAAAGTATTTTATTAATAATTTATTGTCAGTAAGAAAGACTGGCTAATGGTAGTTTTCAGTAAAAACCTTTACAAGACCATTGGATCACAAATATACAGACACTATAAAAACTGTGTCATGGTGGTTTTGGTTCTAAACTGGTATGTAGAAGGTCCCCAGCACAATTTCCAAGAAGGGAAAAAATGTTTACAATTCTAAAATACAGCAACCCATTTAAGACATTTCCATGTAGCTGACCCAGAAATATATCAGACCTAACCTAAGTACAATTGGAATTGTGTAAGTAAGTATTTTGAAATTCTTTTATAATGAAATGTCAAACCTTAGTTTTGGAGGGAGAGGAATACATACAGTGATGCCCTGATTATAATAATAAGTCAGGGTGCTAGTTTTTAATGGCACACTAACACCACTAGTTTTGGTGGAAAACAAATTCACAAAATATCTACAAAATCTAGTTAAAACTATTAAAATCAAACTGTACATAAAATTTACAAAAAGTAGGAGAAAATTTTATTTGCATTAGAACTATATAAATATGCATCATGCTAACATGGAAGTTGTATGTGTTTTTTTAACATAGACAATGTAAGTACAAAAAACACGTTCAGAAATGGCACAGCCAATGGAAATCTTGGAACTTTCCACTTACAGTAGGTCAGGAAATGGTAATAGGCTGATTTAGTGAAATGAACTGCATGATCCAATGTAGCCATGCCAGTTTAGCTCACTGAAACAAAAGCATTCACTGTGGCTGGGAAAAAGAAAAAAAAATTAAAAAGCTCTTGAAGGTTGTTCTAGCATTGACAGAGTTTGTTAAAAGTCCAGGCACTTTGTTGAGTGTGAGTGTCAGACTTCTGTATGTTGCTGGGAATCAAGTGGAGGAATTTTCACATCTTCAAAATGGCCATCATCTCCACTCTCATAGTCACTCATCATGACTTCAGACTCCATTTCACAGCATGCTGACACATCAGAACATGAAGCTGTGGAAGCATACACAGACATGGACATGTTGTCTACAGTGGGTGCTTCAAAGTCTCTATTGTACCCTAATGTGTAAGGAGCATAAGGTTCTCTATAATTACTGTTGATACCACTGGTTGTGGTCTGAGGTTCTGACATATCTGCAGGATAATGATGGGGAAGGTACTGGTTAAGGTGAAATCTCTGCCCGCTTCTTGTAGAAGAACCCAAGCTACCTATGGCTGGCATGTCTCTGGGTGGCTGTATTGACTCAAACTGGTCGCTGTATTCTGGTGGTAATGGTGGAAGCTCATCAGGTGCAGGGAAATCATCAGGTGGAGGTGGGAAATCACTTTCTATGTCATAGCCTCCAGGGTAATAGTCTGTATCGATGGCATTTGGATCCGGGTAGAGAGGAGCTGCCTCCTCAACCACTTCGTAATTTGGATACTCTTGGATACCTGGCAATTGAACGCTTGGCATCCAGTCTGATGTATCCCAGTGATAACCTGAAAGGTGAATTTTTTTTAAAGAAAATTAGCATTAGTATCTTGTTCTCGCGTCAGTCTGAACTAAGAAGTGAACACATGTTTTAAGACAATGCAATCACCCATGACTAGGACACTACTTGTTAATTAGGGAGCAAGTTGCCCCTGGTTCCACAGAAGACATTCAACACAACACAACTATACATTATGCCATGCATTAGATATTGCATCATTCACACYTGAATTTTTAAATTTTTTCAGACATCTCACCTAACATGGGAGGAGCTGTAGGTCACCTATGGCATGTGCTGTCACAATACATAATGGTATAGAATTGTTCACTGGATAACAAATAACAGCCTCTCTGGTGCAGCCAAATTCTTAATCAGTTGTTGAATAGTTACAGTTAGGATGATACCAACTGCCTGTTCTTATGGATATATTTAGCATATATAAACCTTACTTTTCTTACTCAAAAGAAGCAATTTCTAATCAGTAAAATAGCTAGAATATTTAAAGTGACTTTACCACTTAACTAAATGGTGATGTTAATTTCACAAAATGCTGTTAGCTCTCCAGTAGCTGGCATCTCACAACACTTCCATATCCAGGTAAAATCCTTTGACTTACTTATTAGTAAAGACATACCACATTCAAATACAACAAAATAGCAAAATCAAGCTTAATCATGCATAAATGACAGAACTTGTTCACTTTTGCAAACTTCCCCGAGTGAGACTTCATTGTTCTATTCGGCACTAGATTTAAGCCTAATCTTACCAAAAACAAGTTGGTTTTATTTACTAAAAGGAAAATAATGCAGACTTGGAATAAGGTGCAAACCTAGTAAAGCATAATCACTGCAGACAAATACACAGCAAACAACTTATAGTAAGTCTGTGTTAAAACCAAGTATTAACAGAAATATTTTGGTGAATATCAATGAACTGCATGCAGAAGTCACCTCTTGAATTGCTGAGGTCTGGAACAGCAAAAGATTCTTTAGATGGCAGAATGAGGAAAAAAAAAGGAGAAAACATTTGTAGTTAGGAATCAAATAGGAGAACCGATGTGAAGACAAATATAATGACTGTCACTGATATGCATGCTGTTTTTGTCTGGTTTTGGTATAATGCAGACTAAAGATGTCAGTTTATTTAGTAGTACTAAAGCTGACATTATTTTCTCCCAGATTCCTCCTTTATTAGGTTTGAACTGTAGAAGGAATAGCTACTGAGTTAATGTACAGCCCAYCAGGGACAGTTGTGCAGTGGCAAAATCTGTAGGGCACAGTTTGCTCAAATCCCCATTTTGGTGAATTTCAGGACTTCTGTTAAAAAGGTTTAACAAGACTTGGTCTGATTGAGTGCTCTCTTTCCTTGCAGGCCCATGGTCTTTCTTTTTTACATGTGGCTAAATCTACATGTGGATTTCTAGCATCTCAGTACGATGGGAACTCAGTTTAGCATCTAGTGTCTGTAACATGGTGCCCTGGGAGCCCCAGCTGCCTCTATACAGCAATCCCAACAATTCAGGCTCAGGCTGAGCAACAACTCAGAACTGTCCTGTTATCTGATAAATCTTCAACTTTTCTCATTTCAGAAATGTATATCCCTCATTCAGGAATGTTAGGAGATGTGCTCATCCTAATCTCAGCATTGTCTCCTAAGAATTGAGGCTTATATCTATTTTCAGAAGAATGTAGGGACAAAGGTTGAGTCTACTTTTTTTCCTCTTCCACTTACCTAACCAAGCAATAAGAAATCCTGTCCATACTAAGGGAAGTATCAATCCTTTATTATCCATTACCTGAGATTCTTAAAACATCTCTAGTCTCATCTACAGGGAAGTATTCTAACCATGAGCCTACTCAGAAAACAGCATTATTCATTTTTCTGGGGAAAYTGGACAGCAAAAACCAAAACCAGAAGTAATGTGCACACTGTGGCCTGATGATTTAGGGCACTTTTACCAAGAAATGGGGAGATCTGGTATGTCCTCTGCTTTGAGGCAAAGACATAAAATACAGCAGTAGAAACTACAACCTATCTTTCCAGGTGACCATCTGCTAAACTGGAGTTGTATTTCCTTTTGCACTCAGCATCACTGATTTGCACAGAGGCACAGCTTTATTTGGGGAGCAGGGCAGGAGAAATGCATGCCTAGAACTGCTCTAGGATAACACTCTGTCTAGTTAAAGTTCCTTTTCTCAGCACATCTGTTGGGTAGAACTCCTTGAGGAGGCTAAAGGAAAAGACCATCTGTCCCAGAGCTTGACCTTTCTTAAGGCTTGAGCAATGATCTCTGCTGCTCAACTGGTACCATTTTGAGGGTGCACAAAAACAGAACTCTATCTAAGATACGTTAAAGTAAGAAATGCTTATTTAGAAACTTCTAGATGTTAAGAAGCAACTGAGCAGTACACATCCTTAACTTCTCTTTCCTTTATGAATATTTTGAAATGCATAAAATAGTTGCAGGTATTTATCTTACAGTGATACTAAAACATTGAACAATGCTCTTAATTTTGTCTTGAGAACTACATCAGCCATTTGTAGCCTCTATCACTTAAAATCAGAAAATCGCATAAGTTGTTGAATATTTCTTCAAGTCTTTTAATCTTGCCTTTTTAAGTACTATGCGTTATGATTTTCTAGCAGTAAGGTCTATGGTCTATAGGTGTATATTAATAAAATATTCCCATGTAATTAAAAGTCTTTGCATTTGTCTACTCTTGTTTTTAAGTCTGCAAACATTATATAGGATGTATTTCAAATTAAAAACCAAACAGAATCCACAGCTACTATAAGCAATTTTAGTTCTTAAGGTGATTTTGTTTTAAGTAGGACTTATTAAAGAGAAGGAAAAGTACTGCTATGATTTCCAAAAAGTTTGTGTACGGTGTTTTGCAGAGTTGTCAGTTCTTAAATGGTAGCAGAAAAATCAAATTCCATTGAAAATAGCTACTTTGCCTCTAACTTCTGAATACAAACCTACACACACATATAAATGTGTGTGTATGTATGTGTGTGTATGCGTACGTATGTATATATGTGCATACAGGCATGCACCCACCTTTCAGAATCTCCAGTAAGTTTTGGCAGTGAGCAACTACTTAAACTGACAGGCAAGTGTATGTCTATATGTACCAACTGCTTTGTGAGAAAATCAACATTTGCAGCTAAAGACACAGCCTGATCTAAAGGCCGTGGAAGTTACTGATTTCAGATTCCTCTTGTGCTCAGCTGGACAAGGTGCCAACAGGTACGCACAGGAGAGGAAAAGGAAGCGTGTGTGCGTGGTCTTTCATCTACTACTGTGTATGTAATTGCTTTTGGTGTCTCAGTTCTGCTCAAAGATCTTGTGTGAATATTTGCAGAAGAGAGTAAGAACTGAGACCTTTCTACGTAATTTTTTTTTCTTAATCATGCTTTGAAACCTGCCTACAGGGTAGCCACAGTGCACACAAGAAAATATGAATATACATACAGATTAAATATATTCTAAAACTTATCAGAAAATCTACAAAAAATAGTATTTTGTAACTCCCACCAACTATGACTACATTACTAGAATTCATTATTCTGCCAAAGCAGTAAATAAAAATGAAAACATGTATATACCTTCTTTTTCCACCGAGTCAACAACAGCATTGACAAGGTGTATTACAGTCACTATGGAAGCTTGTAAAAGGTATAAAAGGAGCAAATTAAAACAAACCTATAGTTAGTATCACTTCAAACAGCATACAGGTATACAAAAATACTATAAATTGCAGTTTATTACTTTTTACAAAGCAAGATTCTCTATATACATATACATGTACCCCTCTATCTAGTAGAAAGCAATTGCATAAAATTATGTAAAAGGCATCTTAAACCTGAATTCATGATACAAATGGCAAAGTGTTATGATAACTACTCCTGAAACAAACAAATTATKCACAAGCACAGAATTGCTTTAGTCATATGGGAATTTCTGAAATGTTGCCTAAAGAAACTGCATACTACTTCATCTAGACAGCAACAAACTCAGTTTTGCTAAAGGCCTGTGTTGGGTTAACTATGGAATATTGCATTAGGCTTCCCATTTTCAGCTGCAAGCTACTTTTTTTTTTTTAATGAATGGAAAGCCAGGGGAAGACTCTTCACTGAAACACAACTAAAATATCAGAATATGAAAAATATATACTGATAATTTCTGTTACTGACCTACTTAACAAGTTATGCATGAACAGTGATATAAGAGTTGGAACACAAAATTGAGGTTGCAACATTCTTTCTTATAAAACAACCAAAATTAATATACTTTTTGTATGTTCTCCTCTTCCCAAAATACGTTTGGAAAGGAGAAGGATTTACTTTTGTAGGATAGGATGAGGTATGCACATGCAATTTGTTTACATGGTTCAGGAATCAAATTTCAAACTAAGAACTTTGGAATCCACCAAAAAAAGGAAGGAAGGAACAGTCTCTGATGCTAGTTGTTTTCTAGGATGATATACTAATGAATCATCTACAGTAACAGAAAATAAATATGATCTACTCTGTTGCAGTAGTGATCAGAAAGGCAGAAAGGGAAATAAACCTCTTAGTAAGGAACTTCCACGGAAGCCACTGGAGAGCTGTGCATGCTGTACGGATAGAATTTAATTTTAGGACTGTCAGCCTCACAGTCATGTCACTGACTTCTCTCATTCATTTAAAGAAGTGCTTTGTATATTAACTTCCGTAATTCTTTTTCTGCATCACCCCTCTCCCCTTTATGATCAGTACAAGATAAGAAATAACAATAAGGATATATGAAAAATATGGGATGAAAAGGAGAACAACAGGTACTGTACAACACTTAGTACCACAGGAAAATAGAAGTTGAGAGTTGACATCAAGTCTACTGATTAAAATGACAAGAACTATAAGCATACAATTTTACTTTCACCAATCATTAACACAGGCATTTCTTTTCATGTAACTAAAGAACGAACCACTGTACTTCGGTGAGAAGCAGAACGTTCTTTATTCCTAAACTAAAGGAATTTCAAATTCTTTTTCCATATAGAGATAAAACCAGGAACTGGAATAGAGTCAAAACACCTTAACTTAGTGAATTAAATTACAAGCAACTGTAACTTTGTCCAATCAGTATTAATATCCGAAAAGTTTCTAAGCACAAATAGATGCATATCAACTGTAAAAGCATCTGTCATCACAATGAAAAAGTAAAACCCCTTCCAATTTATAAAAAGAATCAGAAAAATAAATATGCTGATTAGATTTTGATGGACCATGGTCATCATTAAAATGTTTATATTCCTATTTTTAATACTGGCTTTTTTCAATGTATAAAATGCTATATGAATTCATTTTAATCATGGTGAAAGCCAAATATACTGCTCTACTAAAATTAAACTCCTTTTTGTGCAACTTCCTTCATTACTCAAGTAATCAAACTTACAAGCAATCCCTTAAACTCTGCTCTCACTCAGAACTGATCTGATCCATATGGGAGCTGAGGTTGCAGCAAGGAAAAAAAAAAGGAAACAAATGAAACCACAACACCAGAAAGCTTTACTGAAAGCTGAAGGTCAAGAAGGTCAACACTAAAGTTATATTTGTTCAGAGGCTATTTTTTAAATTGACTGTATTCTTCCATCAGGTGCTAACTAATGATAACCTGTAAGAGTATCCCAAAATTGAACATACTTTTAAACAACTACACACACACACACCTTGTGCTGCATTTTCATTGTTAATATTCTAACAGAAGAATGTATAYAATTGTACGGTAATTAACTTGAAACAGAAGATAGGCAAAGCACTTTAGAATATAATAGATTTTGATATTACAAAAGTAAGACATATATATTAAATAAGCTATTATTTAATATATTTATATTAATATAAATAATATATTAATATAATGATACATTCAAATACTTTAATATATATTTGATATATGTAACATCTATTGATATTAACGATGCATATATAGATGCAAAGACAGAACATTTGAATTGATCATTTGCATGTAAACAATAGTACAGAACAATTCTATTTTACATACCATTGTCATCACATGATTCTGACTGGAAGGAGCTAAGAGACTGGACCTCAGACATGCTTTCTCTAGCACTGTAAGGATGAGAGTTYTTTTCATCCAGAGGCTTTTTTGAAAGGCAGGGATCAAGATCTACTACTTTAGCTGAAAGAAAAAGTTTCAAGTGAGACAAAATAGATTCTAGGTTAAAGAACCAAAAAGTCCTAAACTCTACACATTATTACAAAATTTATTGTGCATGAGGCCTGACCGAACTCAAAAACCCGTAAATGCATAATATCTATTGTATCTATCTTATTTCTATTGTAAAAGGCACAGACAGGCTTTGAACTCATAGTGAAAATGTAGCACACGCATATACCATTAACAGGAAGAAGACAACATAAAAACATTTCTTACTGTCATAGTCAAAATCCCAGCTGGGTTTCTGTATTGAATCGCTGTCTGAAGGAGAGTTGGAGGGAGGTGGAGGTGGCAGGTTTGGTGCTACACTGCAAACAGCTACAGCTTTTCGGTGACCATGCACAGAATCTGGGTTAAAAGTACTAAATTCTGGGTGTTCGGGGATGGCAGATCCCTCAAAAGAATTCCTGTCAAGATTGTTCCTAGAGTCACTTGGGATGCTTGGAGTGTATGAAATAGGACGAACAGGAACCTGTGGTGGGATGTCAGAATAAACATTCTTATTCAATTTTGAATCAAAATAAGGTCTTTGCAAGAAAGCTGTTGTAGCTCCCAGTTGCTTGTCTTCAGGTTCTGGCTGGTGTTTCTTCTTTCTACTAATCACTTTGCGGCAAATAACAAAAATCCCAACTAATATGAACACTCCTGCGATGAAAACAATAATTCCAATTACTTCAGCTAAGCTAATGTTCCAAGATGTTGAAACGTATTTGTTAAGAACAATGTCTGTGCAGTGTTTTCCTCCAAATCCATGGCTACAATTGCAATGATATGAACCGTAAGTGTTCTCACAAAGGGCACCATTAAGACATGGGTTTTCTACGCATTCATCAACATCAGCCAAACACCTACCAGAAACAGAGCAGAGACATAATGGTTAGTATACATCAGTAGTCACTAGTGTAGTCTCCCTTGTTCTCAACAGTTCTAGATATTTGATTTTTAATACACTGTACTGTATACTACCAGGCAATTTGTTATTTATCAACACTTCCTATTTCAACCAATTTGAATTGTTAAAGTAATGTAGTTAAAAATCCGCTGTGTGGAACGCTACCTACCTTTCTCCAYGGAAGCCTGCTTCACACTCGCAAACAGGTCCATCCAAACTGTCAATACACTTGCCACTATTTTTACAAGGATTGTCTTTGCAATATGGACCCAACTGGCATCTGCAAAGGTTTTAAAAAAAGAAACCAAAAAACTTTATCTTACTGTAAGTATGTAGTATAGAATTCAAGGCTATAATGTACTGGCTAGCATTAAACAACTCCAGTAGGTACATTAGCTTTCAAAGTCTCAAAGTTTTAAATAGGAAACAGATAGAAAGGAATACAGAGAAAGTGTTACACTTATAGCTTATTTTCTAAGGGGTTCATTTGTGTAATAAAACATACAAACATACCTTTGGCCTGTGTATTGTCCTCGGCACTGGCAGATAAAATCATCACTGACTGGGATGCAAGTACCACCATAAAGGCAGGGGTTGGAAGCACATGGGTTGACACTTACATCACAGTGAGTTCCCATAAACAAAGGAGGACACTTGCAGTAGTAACCTGAAATCAAATATACTCTTTTTGAAAGGCATACATGGCTTAACTAGTTGTTAAAAAAAAAAGGGGGGGGGGGAACCCTCCCTCCTGTCCAACCTACCTGTTTAAATAGAGGGAGGATGGGAAAAAATAGATACGTCTCATTAGAGAACAAAGGAAGAAAATTTAATTTTTATTTGCAATTGAATCATAATTTTTATTTCTCTCACAAAATGCAAGCTTCTCAGAATGTTTTCATAATTTTTGAAGAAAGACTGTAAAGCATCATCAGTTAGAGCAGTCAGAGGATGGACTTCAGGTATTAATACCAAAGATAAAGTTTCTGGGTTTTTTGATAAGCATTGTCTGCTTCATATGTCAAAGAATTGAGCCTGGAGGGCAGGCAGAGTCAGTCCTCCTACCTGCTTAGTAACTCACCTTCTACAACTCTCTGGAAGAGTTATTCACAAGGCTGTTTTATCCTTCCCGGGCAGGTAATTTGGAAAGCAGCTTAGAAAATTAAAAGCAGAAGAATACAATAGAACTTACCTCCATTTGACAATGCATTGCAGATGCCTCCGTTCTGACATGGACTGCTTGAACAACCTTCTGTGGTAGTCAGTAAACACCCAGGAGCCACATCTACAGATTCTTCCATGTGTGCAAAATTTCGTGGTTTGCTGTTTAGAGGCAGCTCTTGTCCATTAAGTACAATAGAATCCATACACCCTCTGAAACCATTGCTAACCTGAGGGCTCCTGCCATGTCTTGTGCCTTGCTGTCGAATGTGACCACCAAAGAATACATGATTATCCAGGTTTAGTGTCCTAAGTGTACCAGGAGCAGTACCAGACGCAGTATGCACCCTATCCAGAACAAGTCGTGCATAATTTCCATCTACTTCAAGGGAAACTGAATGCCACTGGCCATCATTAATCTGAATGCTCTGAACAGAGACAATCCCAGGCCCACTGCCACAATCAAATTTATATTGCAGCCTTCCATGGTGAATCTACAGAGGAAAACAAAATCATCAACAAATGGACCACACACTCAGGAGGGTCCCTGTGAAAAAACAAAACTGTAAAGTATTGATGTCTACAAAAGTTTGTTTGCTGGCGGCGTTCATAAAGAGCAATTTACTAATATTGCATTCTAAACATTTACGGAGATCGCGATTCATTGTACACAGTTCTTTTAATTAAAATGTATACAAGGTATGAGTCTTCTCTAGTAGAGGAAGTCACAGACCATCAACAAAAGATTATAGCACTTCAGGATGTAGCCTTCCCCTTCTGAGATCTCAAAGTGACTAATGTCTCAAATATTTTAAGTGTCTTCTGTATGGACTTACAGACTGCTCATACTTTACAGTAAATAGTTTATGTAAACATCTCTAAAATCTGTATTTAAAATTGCTTTTTTAATTAAAGAAAAATAATTCCTTTTACACATTAAAAATTCAGTAGAAGTTTGCCACTTGGATGCATAATAAACTCTACTTTGAAGGCAATTCTCAGTTGTAAGAGTTTTTCTGAAATGGTAAGATTACATCTTTTAAATTGGCATTAAAAATAATGAGTTTGATGATAACAGTAACACAGGAGGAGATCTATGAAGAGGGAGATTTTAATATACCTCTAGGATACTGTAGTCTGTTCCTCGAGCATACATAACAACCGCATGAGCAGAGTAAGTTCTAAGCCTCATTGTCAGCTTCATTTCTTCTTTGTTCTCATTTTCCATGAGGCGGTATTTCACGTAACTGCTCCCAGTAAACGTCACAGCAGATCCAGCAGATGCTTAAGACGACAGAGGAGCATGAAATAGATTAACACAGAGCTGGAACCAAACTTATCTTTGGAAAGTATATATAGATAATTTCAGAGTTAATTTCTCACCAGGACACTGTCCAGCTTTGCTGTCATGGCAAACACAGGTGTATTTTCCTTCCTTTGGATCTCCTAGACATTCAGTGCCTTCAGGGCATGGGTTTCCTTCACACACACTGTTCACCAGAGGGCATCTCCCTTCTKTAAAATGAAATGCATTATTTCTCTTGTATTGGCAGTAATGGTATTTTGTGGGGTGGGGCACTTAAGTACAGAAGCTAAAGCAAAATAATCGTGGGTTACATCAAATCAAATGATATTCCTAAATATCACACAGCAAGAAAGTGAACTGACAGTTATTGAACATGACTGGCAAAAATAYAGATAAGAAAAATGGTACATAAAGTGACTGATGGTCATAATTATCCTGAACGTGACTATGCTTAAACAATTCAATTGGTACAATTTGGAAACTGCTGCTGTGGTTTAAGCTTTGCCATTACTACCATATTACTATCATTTACCATAAAAAAAAAAAAATCCAAGCGGATATTAAACATGCGGAAAGAGGATCATGGAGAAGAGGAGATGAGTGTGTGTTTGACACAGAAAAGTAACTGGCTTAAAAAATTTACTTAAGATGTGATAATTCACCAATAATGTTACTTAATGATTAAAAAATATATTTTCCTAAGAACCAAAGACCAGTTAATCGTCTGTATATTTCTATATATTTTAAAATATGCTCATTTTCCAGTTCGAGGTGCCATTCCCTGTCAAGTCTGAAAGCCATGTGGGATACTCCTCTAAGCAGAAACCAGGAAACATTCAGGTGCTTTGCAGGAACTTTGTGCACAGAAGACTGGAAATGGCTGACAGGTAACAATGGCTGACAGGTAACAAAAAAAGAAGCTCTTTCATGAAATGAAAATGAAAGTGTAATAACTATAAAACAATCCCTTTCCGTAGGCTTATATTAGGTAAACTCTTCAAATGAGGTCATGAGACTAGAAYTATTACTCCAAATGTAGCCAGGCAATTGTTGCAGGGATGGTTACAGGACATTTTTCAATTCTGTCCTATAACATTAATTTTCCACTATGTATTATGGCTATGTGAAACCAGGATGTCTTTTGAAGGATACCTCTTTCCTTACCTTTACAAAGACAAACTGCTGTTCTGTGGTGACGTGGGGTGACAAAACTCAGCCTAGCTGTGCTGTGAGTTGACATGATGTTCTCATCCACTGTTACTTTTTCTTCACAAAATTTCAAAGGACAGTCTAGGCCTGTACAAAGCTTATGGAAAACATCAATTATCCGGACACCCAAGATCTCCTCTAGGTCAGCTACAGAAGAGTTTATCTTGTGGAGCAAAACTCTCATTGGGTGATGAGAGCTGCCAGATTTTTCAATATTCAGGAGGACATCAAGGTTTGAAGGAGGATCAGAAGGCTGCAAACTAACAATCTGGATGTCATTTCTCCTCACACCCAATATGTTTCTTAAAGCTCGCTGGAAATTGCGCCAGTAATCACCAATGAATTCTTCAGGAGCAAGGTTTGCAAAGCGTATTGCAATGCTGTGATTTAGCAAATCTTSTGTGATTTGTCTGATATGCACAGTAATATCAGCTGCAGTTGTAAATTTTCCATCTGTAACAGTAACATTTAGGAGATACTGTCCTACATCTAATTTTTTATGTGCAATTAGTTTGCCACCAGTACTGGAAACAGAGAACAGGGATTCCATTTTGGGGTCCAGACTGTATGTCAAAGTATCATAAACATCTTGATCAGTTGCATGAACTTTTCCAATGACACCACCAGAATATTCTTCCCCAAAGGCTGTAATAAAGATTTCTAGTGGTAGAATTGCTGGAGAATAAATGCTTTCCTCAATAACTCTAATATCAATGAAAGTCAAAGATGACAACTGTGGTTTTCCATTGTCCGCCACCTATTGGAAGATGAGGATAGAGTTAGATTTTTTTCAAACAAAAAAGTAGATATTTGTACTGTATGCAGTAGTATTGTACATTTCTTCTAAAAAAAGTACTTTATAAATATCATAAATACAGGTCCTGACTCAGAGTTAATGTTGAAAATTTAGAAAGCTTACATAGGTCAGACACACAAGTTTTCATGTCTTCCAAGATTAAATGGATACAGTGTTCTTAATACTTGGAAATGCAAGGAACACTAGCTAGCAAATACAGAGAAAACATACAGTAGCTGATTTCAAGCAGCAGATGGAGCTTGAAGCTTTTTTAAATTTTCAAGCATGGAAACACATTACAAAGTCAAAATGACTCATGCACTAGAAATTTACAGCATGCTTCACTAGAGTCATTAGGAGATGGTCTGTTAAAGACTATTTAAAATGCAGTATGCCAAATGACTTCAAAAGGAAAATAGTCCATGTAGAAAGTTACAATTAATTATGCTGTCTTTCATGATTTGTGATCATGGAGAGGAAAAAAAAAAGAAAAAGAAAAAAGAAAAACCCAACAACCCCCTCCAACCTGTAATGGTATTTGCTTCAGACAATTAAAGTAATTATCTTTGACAGAATTGGCCTGTCTACTTCTATTTCAAAGCCTTTTTAAACATATTGTCCCCTGCACTCCACCCTTTTTTGACAAGAGGGCATGCTGTCATCATATGAAGAGAGGACAAAAGTAGTAGAGGACAGCCTGCCCTCCTCCTTCTGTCCACTTCATTTCTTTCTACTTCTCAGTTCTTGTTTCTTTTCTACCTTCTAGAAGAGAGCTCTTTCCCAGCTACTGAAAGTGAGACTAAGAAAGGGGAATGAAGAATAGGACTAGGGGGAAGAGGGGAGGCAGGGCTGAAAAGGTAGAGGATATCCTGCACTGTTCAAAAGACTAGAGGATACCTGCACTGTTCAAAAGACTTTATAACTTTACTGTGACTACAGGTAGTCTGTACACTTGCAGATCTATACAGAGAAGCTCCTTTGAATTTTCATAGAAATTTAAACAAAAGAGAAAAACTCCGAGCACATGATTATCTCTGGATGACATATAATTGTATTTTTTAAAAGGTAATACACGTCTCATAGTGTTAGGTGAATTTAGCACTAACTCCCAAAGACAGGCATGGTTAGAAACTTGACCTCTAGTAACCCAAACTTAACTAGGAGACAGACAGAGCACTCCACTTTGCAAAGTTTTGTTTTGCCTAGATTTCTGCCTGGAAACAAGACAAGGCAGGGAATTTAGGTACAGAAGAAATGCCCAAGGAAAACAAGAAAATGATTAGAACAAACAGGCAAAGAAAGTACAACAAATGGACAGAAAGAAGACCTTCAAGAGAAATGATTTTTCAACAGTGGAGATATTTAAAAATATACTGTGATTTTAAATTAAAGACTTAGGAGAGTGGCACAAAAGACTGTATGACTCATAGCTGAAGATTTTGCACACTGCTGCTGTGAGACGTTTGTTAATGGATAATCTATTTCCTTTGGAGAGAAAAAAAAAGAAAATGTGAGTGAGTGGCATGCACACATAGGTGGCTACTGAGAAAAAAAAAATCCTTATTTCCACTAAAAAGACAGAAGCAAAGTTAAGGAATGATTCATGTCCAAGGACTGTCAGTAAAGTCATGG
>NW_028186468.1:471603-506950 GCF_003343005.1 Rhea americana | reverse complement strand
GCTCTGCTTCACAATCCCTTCAGAAACCATCTATAGGTGAAAGCTGTTGGTGCTGAAAAGCTCTGCTAGTGAATTTTAGTTAAAAAAAAAAAAAACAGAAAGAACAACAAAACCTACATGTATCAAGAGATCAGGCATGACCACTAACTTATGCAGAAATGAAAAATACTGTAAACATGAAAAGATGCCTTCCTAGAGCTTTTGAAAAATCTTTAAGTGAAGAGAAAAAAATATATTCTAAGGAAATCATGCACCTATTTTTACTGTGTATCATTGCAACTGAAGTCTTGTGATACAGAAATGTTAGTTTTAGTCTCAGATGCCTTCACACTCATGGATGGTGCTTCTCTGAGCCAGGATAGTAGTGAATTATAGCACTGTGACTATTTTTAAAAGTTATTGTAATAAATGATGATAAATGGCAATTAAAAGACAGTGACACATTTCCAGAATCTAGGCAGGGAACCTGTAAATCAAAGGACTAGACAGGTAAAAAAAATATTGGATGTGATTGGTACAGTGCGCACGCACACACACACACACACACACACACACACACGGTATGACAGTGATAAATTCTCCTGTGATATATGATCACAGAAAAGCTTCTGTTCTAAATAAGCAAATTTGTTTTAAGATGCATGTTCAGCTACTGGGCACTTTTAGAATACTCCTTGTCTTTTTCATTCCCTAGGAAAAAAGGCTTTTCAAGCGCTGTGCTAAAGATGAGACAGCTGAAGTAATCACAGCTGATTACAGGGCAAAGGAAGGTTCAAAGGTGCAGCTAACTCACAACATGCAACAAAGACCTTACCACAGTTTACAGAGAAGAGAAATAATTTGAGGTGCATGCATTCAAAGAACATGTTCTAGAAGTAAAATATATAGAAATTATTTAGTGCTTAGAGGAAACAGAAAACAAAACATATGAATCCTGTATTATACTAATTGCACTTACACATTTTAGAAAAAATAGTCCCTGTTCTTCTTCCCTAAATGAGAAGGTGACTTTATGGAATAAGCATACTGTTTGAAAACCTATTATGTAAGTGCTGCAAAGCCCAGCTTTGCTGGTTTGGACTCCTGCAGGCTAGGAAGGCCAGGAGAGACATCACTTAGGCACCTTGAAAGTTAATCTGTCCCACGACTAATTAGCAGATCATCCATGAGAAGAAAATAGCTAATAGAAGGATGATTTACTCCTCTGCCTCCTTTTAATTCTTAAACTCTAAACTACACTTAAATGGAGCTTTTATCTATGCCATTTCTTATACTGCTGGTTCCTGATTATCATATTTCAGTGACTCAGAATATTAAATCACAGCGTTTGCACATGTATGTGCATGTGTGTGTAAGGGGCATCCTTCCATAAAGAAAAGAGATATACTTCATGTAAATATGCCATGGCGCAGACATTACTGCTCTAAAATCCTGCATATGCATGTTTACTGAGAACTTTTTTGCATTATGTAAGAGAGTAACTTGAAAATTGAAAGATAAATTCTTGTACGCCATGTAAACTCACCTAAAAATTAATTTTTTTTTTTAATAAAACAAAAATCTGGAAGTGAAGTTTAAGAATTAATGCCAACTATTTTTAGCCTTCCCACCTTAAGTCCACTATTCACAGCCACTTAGTTTATAATTAAATTAAAAAGAGTAAAACTAAAAAAACCCAGTAGTTTGAACTTTTCTTAGGATAGGATAAAAAAAAAGGATTTTTTTGGTTTGTTTTTTAAGAGAACTTAGCTATATATTCTCTAGCAAGACTAATTCTGAAACATGGTCTGTTCTGCAAAAGAATGACACATTTAGACTGGTAATAGCCTTTTAGGGTTATTTTTGAGCTCCATGCTACRTTTTCCATTGCAAGAATCTGAGCCACACAGGTACTCCACTGTTTGTGAGAATCAGACATGAAAATGGAATGCTATGACAAAGTTCCACTGACACTAGTTTTCCAAATATAAAAAAATAAGTTTTAATTTGTTGTGAAAAAGGAAGTTTTGCTACAGAGAAATATTTCAGTACTGGCATGTTGTTCAACTTCTAGTATCTGTGTTTCTGCTTTATCACTGTCGACCAGCTTTTATCTTCATGGGTCAAAGCAACAGTGGTAAAAATACACACACACACACACACACACACACACATATATATATATATATAAAAGAAGTTTGAAGCCAACAGAAGGTGGCTCAAGGATCCTATAGCCATGCTTGCTTTTCCAGGCAGATGCTAGATTGTAGCAAAATGCATAGTAGCCTGAAAAATATACCACTCATTACAGACAAAGGACCTATCAAGAACATTCTCCTTGTTAACTCTTCACTTATACTTTTCACTTGCAATAAGTCTAATTAATGTCACTTTTACATTTGTGCACATTTCGATTTAAATCAATGGACTTTGCCTCTGAAGATGTCACCACAAGGAACATAAATCACTACTGGGAATGTCAGCATCTTGCAACACAAAGACAAGGGGCTATCCTTCAAGTWACAGGAAAATGCAATGCGTTGGGAGTGCCTGGGAAAGTTAACTAATACTTGTGCTAATAGCACAAAACAGCTAGAGGTAGCTTATCCTACCTTAACATGAAGTAAGTAGTGATCTCTAACTTTGCGATTCAGTGCGGCAGCTGTCGTCAGCACTCCCTGCTGGTTAATCTGAAAAGTGCTCTCTTCATTTCCACTCAGGATAGCAAAGAGAAATGGAGGGCCATTGTGAGAAGAATCCTTGTCTGTCACCACTAGTTGTAGCACACTGAATCCAATAGGCTTATTTTCCTATAAATGCATAACACAATCACAGTGGTTTTGTTATAACTAGAGATATAGCTTGACACTGATTTCTTTTTTACAACAGGAAAAAAAATAATTAAAATCGAATTACTATCAAACCAGTTAACCAGTATAAGGGAAATCCAAATGACAATTTTGTTTAAGGAAAATACTATTCTGTGTGAATAAYGATGAAAACAGTAAAAGACAGCATATTTTTTAGATTTTGTCTTACATTTTTCTAAAATAGCTCAGCYTTGAAATTTTCCATCATTGGTCTGAAATAGGGTTACAGCAGATTAATTACTGAGTCATCATAGATTTCAAGTTTAGCTAAAACACTTATTAAGAATAAACTAATGCCTTTGTTAGAAGGACTAGAAAAAACACACTCCTCCATTCGACTCCTACAGCCTTAATTAATGTTCTGACTACAGCCACAGTCTGGTTAAGACATGAAAGGCAGATTTTAAAATTTATTTCACAAAACATCTTCACGTCTGCATTCTGTGGATGCCAGAGGTTTCACAGACACTTCAAATACATAGGCTATCATGTATCTGATATACATCCTCCCCCAACACTCATACTATTTTCCCCAGAACATTCACCTTACACTGTACTGACCATGTTTTTTTAACATTTAAAAAGGAAAAAAGTTTTTGTGAAGTACAATGATAATAAAGTGCTATCCTCTCACACTCCTAATAATAAGCATATTCTCTGTTCTTGGGAGAGTGTGTAGGTAAACTTTTGTAAAGTTTATTATCAAGTCTTGTAGCTGAAGTCCTTCCCCCCAAAAAACAGAAAAAGACTATCATTTTAAAATAGAAATATTTACATTTGGATATCTAAAGAATTTTGATTTTCATAATAGCCAAACATATTTCCAGCTATGTCTAAATGTGCATCCCTAATGTAACATGAAGCATGAACCAACATTCTCAGGGAACTCCTCAAGCTTTTTCTCTGCTACCCTCCATAGTGGGATAGACTGGTATGAATGAACAATAAAACACAAAATTTTCCTTCTAAATTTTGTGAGAGAGACATTACAGACTTAGGTTATATAGTCTACAGATTCAGGGGATACTTTAATTAAACATTCACTTCAAGAGACTTTATGACTGGGGAAAACAAAGTACCTTTGACAGCACRTGGAAAAAACATGCTTTTCTTTCTCTTTTTTTTTAAAGTGGCAAGAGCCACTGTACGTTACTTACATACTCTGTATAGGTGGGGTAGAGATGAATCACCACCCACACCATCTTTTGGAGGACTTATGGATGCCTTTACAAAGCAWTTACATGGTCTCAAACCATGTGGTATGTCAGGATGGCACAGTGCAGCAATAACATTGCCTGATCCTTGGTATTTATCTACTGGCCAAGGCCAGGCACCAATGACAGAACCCAAGGGATTGAGATCATTTACATTATTAGTATAAAAGTTTTAATGCAGTTCCTTTGTTTCCTTCCATTTATTCTATATTGGATTCAGGACAACAGGATAAACAAGAGTTGTCCTCTACTATCTTTCTTTCGGCAGACAGGTGTCTGAATCAGGCAAATACCTGCCAGCTATTTGAGAATCTGGTACTTAAGATGCAAAATTCATCAAAGGATTGGTATGTAGCAATATGAAATATTACTCCTGCTTCAATTGCTTCTAATACCAGAGGAGGCCAATATGATTCAAATCCTGAACTATGTGCCACAGTGCAGAATACTTGCTTCAGAGTATGTAGGCAGACTAAGTATCTTTTTCTAAGCAGTAACTCTAAGGTTAACAAAATAGCAAGACTATTACCTATTTTAACCTAGCTGCATGATGTTAAGCACATTATAAACTCAAATACTATATATATGCACACAGACACACACACACTCTCTCTCACTCTACATCCAAAAAAAGAACACACATTCCTTGCAATGTAAGTTTCTAAACATGTGACACAATATGGAATTTGTAACCCTTAGCACTTGATTCAGATAAGCAGTCCCACTGGCAACTTTGAGTAATAAAAAAATACAGAAAAATAAAACTGAAACATTAGGTTTATTATAGCTTGCCTACTTCTTCAAGTCAAATTTAACACTCAAGTAATATTATCAATTTTATTACTAAAACTTTATTATCTATATTTAAGTTTACCTGGATGATAACACTATAGTTTCCTTTTGAGAATACTGGAGGATTGTCATTTACATCAGAAACATCAATATTAACTGTAGTTGTGTTAAGTCTGGGTGGGTTTCCATTATCTGATGCTTGAACTGTCAAGGTGTATCCTGAAATCTAAAAATAAATTAAAAAAAACCCCAAAGATTCACTATAGAACAAAGAAAGAGTAACAAACTCAGCTTTTCCTCTAAGGAAGAAATATTTTTGTGTAACCTCCCAAGTAAGGTTTATGTTTTATATATGTATATCTCCCCAAATATGACCCCTGTCCTCAGCACTGCCATAAATAGTTGCTTTCATTTTGTTGTGGATTAATAATTTTGGAATACTGAAATGGTACTTTACAAATATCATGCAAAAATGTGGTGGTTTTCAATTACTTATAACTAAATTAACCCCGAATGTTCAAAAAGTATCAAAAACTTACTTTTTCTCTGTCTAAAAGTTTAGTTACTTTTATTTCACCCCTCGAAGGGTCAATTGTAAAAGGATTTCCCTGATTGCCATCTATAATAGAGTAGTGAATGTGGTTGTTTGAAGGTCCATCAGCATCATCCGCCATAACCTACGGGACATTAAAGTCTCATTTAAAACAGGTCTAGACAGACACTATCATGTTTCAAATAAACTCATTCTGAAGACAAGCACAGCTGCTTCAGGTCTAATAAAATTACACAGTTCTCGGAGGAAATATCATAATATTCGGCACATACCAACGTCACCTAAACTCATTTCCTGAATTCCTTCTGAAAATGAAGTCATGTTCTCATGAGGAGAATACAAATATACCAAACAATATTATGCACTTCCCCATAGCACATCATGCCCCTGGTTCTGAAACTTTTTCAAAAAAAATTCAGTTCACTCAGTGGCAAATTATCTATTCATTTATGCTTATCTTCAATTTAATATTTATTCCTCCAAGACAGAAAGCATGATAGTCATAACAGAGTATTTCAAGGGAAAAAAAAGATGATAATACATACTGTAATGACTGACTGTTCAAGGATAGCATCTTCACTGATTACTGCAGTGTAAGTGTCTTGACTAAACACCGGAGTATTGTCATTAATATCTGTTACATTAATATTCACTGTTACGACATCACTTAATGAAGGTGTGCCTCCATCTGTGGCTTCTACTGTCAAGTAATACTCATGGGAAATTTCATAATCCAGGCTCTCAATGACAAAAATGGCTCCTGCAAGGAGAGGGAAACAAAAAACACCACAAGCAGTAATAGCAGAATTTGTGTGTGTGTGTGTGTGTGTGTGTGTGTGTGTGTTTGTGCGTGGTATTACATATTACAGGTTTTGAGTTTCTCTGATAAATAAGCAGCTTCTTCAGGACTTGATTCATCACTGTGGTGGGCTACTGAGTGATATAATCAGGCTTTAGACATAAAAGTAAAAACTTCCAGCCAGTAAAAGTTCCTGCCATTACCACACAAAACTCACACTTTAGAACTGCTTGGCTCATATTTTTCATTAAAAAAGAAGGAAGTTAAAAAAAGATGACTAGAAAAAGTCCTGTTCTAAACTTTAAATTAATCAAAAATATGAAATGACTTTTAACTTCACTTCCTTTGCAGCTAGCATTCACGTCTGGCAGAGGAGTACACAGAGGTAATAGCAGAATTGTCYGACCATGGATTTTGATTGAAAAATTTCACTTAAAAGTCAGAGTTTTTAACTGAATAGTTAAGCTACTGCAGTCCCTAACAGACATGTAATCTACTGCTGGAATAATTTTTTTTTTCTGAATATTCTTCTGCTTTCAAATATGCAAAGAAGCCAAACTGGCAAGGTACATCTATAGTACTTCTGTGGTACTATAGCGGAAAGAATAGTAGCAAGACTTATTTCAGTTATACTGGTGTAATTACTCATTATTAACTTTTGAGTAGAAATCTTATTTTTTTTTAAAAAAAAGAACTATATATTTTAAAAAAACAAGAATAGAAGTGTATTAACAAATTACTGTCATTAATGAGGTAATATTTTCCAAATAATCTAAGTACTTTCTCAAACTATATCTGATTAACATTCAAGCCTAAAATTTCTATTGTCATGCTAGACATGACTGAATCCTTCTTTAATGCCATATCAAACTCCTCTAGAATTACTGTCTCTGTGGATCAGTGACTAGTTTTCCTTGCCAATTTAGTTTTTGATATTTCTTTTACAAAGTCTGGCTACTTATTCTGATTATATATAATGGCTTTTGTGAAAAGATTATTATGCTTCTGTAACTACAGAATTACTCCATTACCAGGGTGAGAAACATTCTGGCTAGGAAACCTTTACTCTGATAAAACTAAATAAATATAACGTAAAAAAACAATAAACAGCAGCATTAAATAAAGTTCTTGCTTCACATTCTATTGCCCTCCTTTGCATACTGACAACATTGKTGAATAAACAGTATCACCAGCTTTACAGCCAAGATGGCTGTACGGGTAATATACATGGATTATATATAATCTATCTAGCTGAATTATTGCAGAGCGTATTACAGCACAGTGTTCAGTTAGGCTAACATATATTCACAGTTACATTCTGTTACCTGTTGTAGAATCAATACTGAATTTTCCATGTTCATTTCCACTGACTATTGAGTATGTGATTTCAGCATTGGCTTCGATGTCCCTGCTTGCAGCGTAGATCTGGAGAACTTCAGTTCCAACCAAAGTGTCCTCRGATACGCTGGCACTATACTCCCTATACTCAAATACAGGTGGATTATCATTTATATCCAGAACAGAAACTATAAGACTACTTGTGGAAGACAGTCTTCTAGGTAAACCTTCATCTGTAGCCTTCAGAATCAGAGTGTACACAGCTTGCAACTCTCGATCCAATGGTTTCTCCAACCGAATGATTCCAGAGGATTCATCAATAGAGAACTGGCCTTCTGCAGAGTTCACCAGTGAATAATGGATTCGACGGTTTACCCCTACAATTTAAAAAGAATTGCAAAGTATGAAAAAACAGTTTAAATACACCAACATAATAGTGGATATAATAGCTACAGAAATCAAATGTGCATATGAGATACTATCATTCATCTTAAAGTAAATTTCAGCAACCGTTAACAGCTCCTGTCAAGAGATCCCCCAAAAGATGTAATACGCTTAAAACAAAACAAACAAAAAATTTCTTCATCATACAGATTTTCTGTCACAAAAACTCCATGAAGCATAGTTCTGTTTCAGTCATAGTACTGACTAATACAAAAACATTAGTAATATAAGTTATAACGTTAAAACAACACATCTACTTAGCAGGCTTAAAAATAACTGGAGAATATGGGGAAGATGGGCTGCATCATATAATCAGGTTCTATCCAGTAAGTTTAAGAATGTCCCAGAATTAACAGAAACATCATTTCTGGCAAGATTTCTGTATAAAACAAACAAGAAAAATCCTTAATATTTTAGGCCAAGCATTTTGCTCCTAAGCCTAAAACACTAGTGAAGTGCGAAAGCATCTGTTATATTCCAATTCAGTAAGATTTATCATAGCACAAATCAGGTCAGTTGTTTSATGACAATGAGGCAATTATTATTTGATTAAAAAAATGATTACATATAAAAATCATATACCTTTAAACAAAGACCATATGCTCGTGTTCTTCCAAATATATGAACAAGTCTAAGAACAAATTCTTTCTAATGCAATTTTCAGTTCATGTTCACCTAAATGCTTAGAACTGAACAGTGATAATAAAGAGGCGGCAAAATTCTTAATAAGGTTGCATACACATGAAGCTATACTTAACCAGGGTTCTCTTTAGGATACTATCATCAACAGCTAGCACACATTCAAAACATGGCTTCTACCTACATGGACAAGGCTTCAATTTTTGTTTACTTACTCCAGGAGTAAAAGGATGGACTTACTCCACTGGAACATTAATAGTTAACTGCAAAAAAATGATCCTACATTTTGTCTGTCTGTCTCCACCCCCCCCCCATGCTTTTTTACACAGTAGGAGACAAAAAAGTGATGTTTTTCAAGCCACTAACACATCAAACTTAGGTGTTATATCATTTAGTAGACCTAAATATATTACTCAGAAGTCTAATCCTGAGAGGTACTGAAAATCTATCAGTTCCCCTGAAAGACCTAACATTTCTCAGGATAAGACAAAATAAACATTACTGTAACTTTGAGACCATGACAGAAAAATCAGTTAAAGAATGCATACCTGCATCTGCATCTGTTGCCTGTACTCTCGTCAAAAGGGTTTTAGGCTCTGTATTTTCAAACACAGTAATGGAGTAAGGATCAGCTGTAAACTCTGGGGCATTATCATTCACATCTTCCAGAGTCAGAATAACATTAGCCTGGCAGAATCTTCCTCCTCTGTCTGTAGCTTTCACCTGAAGATAATAAACTCCTTGCTGCTCACGATCAAGTGGCATTAATGTTTTCAGTTCACCTATAAACAGAATTACAAATATAAATGGACACAAGTTGCAAGAATTAAGTGTCCTATAATGTTGTGTAGCCTAGCATGCTTTCCTTCTCTAAAACCCTTTTGTACTCAGAAAAGATGAACAACAATTTTCTTTTTGAGGATAATTTCATCAGTGGCTGAGTCAACAGCTGCACTGCACCAATAAGCTCTACTTTGGGCAAAACATGTCAGTGGCCTGCCTCTTCTGCTTTAGAAGTTTAAATGCTAAAACTCTTTGGCTTTAATTTTAAATCACTAAAATTGAAACTAGCTGAAGTAAGTCACATTCTGCACCACTCAATGGTGCAGCCTGTGTGCATGCCCATACATGCATGCACGAATCCATCCATGTTCACCTAGCTAAGTAATTACATGTTATTGTGTAAAGAAAATTAAATTTATTCAAACCTTGCCTTAACAAAATGCAAGGTAAAATCCTATGCACTTTTTTTTAGGCTACTTGATTGTGTCCCTTCCACAGATTACTGAGTTGACTCTCCTCCTGTATCATGTAGCAGTAAATAGCAGAGGTACTTACATCATCAAATATAACTTGTTGCTGCAGACAAATCCCTGAAATCTATTAAATGTTATAAACATTATTTCTATTAACATAGAATTTATGAATTTATCTAAGAACATGCTAACACAGCACTGCAATGAAATCGAAGTTAAACAAAAATTGGGAAAAAAAGATCCTTCTCATTTACTTTGCCACTAAGGTATTCTATGGTATCTTCTCTGTATTCCCGCTAGATCTTTTTATTTATCAGTTATTTTTCTATATTATTTACTACTCCCTTATTACTACTTGTTTATTGTACCGTGCAATGCATAGGATTTTGGCCTTGGTCATCCAGAAAACATGAACAGCAGGAAAATAGAAAAAGTCAAGGAATTTAAGAACTCATCTTGATTATATAATAATTCCAATAAAAATGGAGGCAGCTTTGTGTATTATTTTACTATGGAAAGGAAATTTGTTCCTCAGTCTAACCTCAACCCATTTAACATGCAAAACCAAATGATGGTGGAGAGAATTTGAATAAAGTTATTTTTATTTCATAAACTCACTATGATTTTTACTGATTAATATACTGAATATAAAAAGTACCACATATGTAACRTACTTTTATTGACAGTCACTTTGACATGGAAGTTTCTGGCCTCAGGGCAGTTACTCCACTTATTCTTTTGTTCTCCATATACTAAATACTGACCTTTTCCCTGATCTTCCATCAATACATTATTAATATTTACAAAATAGAACTTCACATTTAAAACAACACTTACATAATAAACTAACCATTAACACAAAGCTTAAAGTACTGACATTCACATATGTCAATGTAACATAATTGTAAAACATTTTATAAAGTGAGGCTATGACTGCAATTTCGTATAGCTTATAATGTGTTAGAAATTTTACCTGTGTCTGGAGTTAGTCTGAATTTTTCTGCTCCTGTGCCGTGCAGCGTATAAGTAATTTCAGCATTGGAACGAATATCTGCATCTGTGGCAGATACCTGCATTATCAGTTTGCCAGGAAGAGCATCCTCAGGAACACTGTCAGTATACAAAGCCTAAAAGATTTTAAAGTAACATTGTAAGGTTAAAATATATGCAATAAGGAGGAGTTGCACTGGGGGAGGGAAGAGAAGAGAATGACAAACCAGATACTCTGTTTGAATGTTTGGGAACATGTGAAGTGAACTAGAGGATGAAATACCTGAAAATGATAAGGACTTGTGATTTTTCTAATTAATTACCTCACAGTTAATAAATTACTAAAAGAGGTAATTATTACTGACATCTGCAACCTTATGGACTCGAGTGTCAGCGTGTAGCTATGAATTCTAAACACCTCTAAATGATTAACTAATAATTCAAGATATCCTCACTCTTGGAATTGTGAAATTTTTTTGTAACTTCACTTTTTCATCTTTTGGAAAGTAATTTTCTCCAGGTCCAATCGAATCTAGAAGAAATTAATGCCTGCCTTTAATATAAACAGGTTACATGCTTCCAGTTTATTAACTAAGAAAAAAAAAACCAACGTAAAGACACAAAGCACTCCTATTCATGTCAGGCATGTGAATTASCATAGAAGGACCATCACTTACAACTACAAGCAATATTAACAACGGCATAAAGCTAAAAACATTGATTTATTGATTTATATTTAGCTACATCCATTCTTACATGAGTAAGGAACATGGACTAGCAAAAAGAATSAAGTGCTCACTGTGTACTTGATCTTTCCCAGAACAAGAGAAGATCTTGCCTTTCTACCCCAATAACATCCARTCTGTTCAACATGATAAAATGTGATGGCTATGAAAAGTCCAAAGAGGCAAGGTGTCGGGGGGAAGCTGACTGAAAACTCAGGGCTTTTTTGTAAAGCTTTTATACTCCTTGCAGGTTCTGCTTTCCTGTTTTTTCCATTGTTTAAAAATACAGATTACAAATTTTTGGTGGTATTTACTGTAATTGCAGTGTGATCTTCCAGTCTTTCCAACTCTTCTACCCTATCACATGAAATGCACAAATACTTTGAGGCTTTACCTACTTCATAAGATAGAAGWATATAAAACTATCATGGTAGCAGCCTAAAACAGTTAATTTTGCAAAAGTATGCATTAACACAGGACAAATGAATTAAATTTGTCTTCATGCTCTTCAAATCCCCATCAAATGATGAAATTACATTTGTGAATGGTCTCTGGATTTTTTAAATTGCTAAGAAATCTGCCTAAGAAATCACCTTTCTTTTACAGCATGTTGTCCTTGCAGTACAAAGTACATTTCCGTTACCAGCGAACACTTATTTGTCAGTCCTGTGAGATATGATTTCAAAGAAAATGAGTTTACATTTTACCTATGGAAGCAGCTAGATGTAGAAGATGGAAGATTGGGCCTACCTTTTCACAAACAGGGCTGTTATCATTAGCATCAAGGACTTTAACCTCCACCACAGCTTTAGTTGCAAAGGTCCCATCAGTAGCTGTAATATTTAGAAGGTAATTGTCCTTTTCTTCCCTGTCCAGAGGCTTTTTGACATAGACCTTCCATTCATTCTGTATATTTTCAATAGCAAATTGTCCCAACGGATCACCTCCTGAAATATCAATAGATATATTTCACTAAAAAGAGAATGTTACAATTACTCTGTCAACATTAATTTACAGATAAAAATAAAAAAATCTAAATGCAACCAAGCAGCCACTCTGTGAATCTAATACAGAAATAGCTTCATTTTTCAGCTATTCATAGCCAGTGAATGCTTAGTCAGCAAATTTAACTACAGCCTATAGAAGCTATAAATAATAAGATAGAAATTAATGCAGCATTATAGCTAACATCATACTAAGGTACTTTATACAAAATAAGAAAAATATTAAAATCCTCTGTTGGAAATTAATACTTTATTAATTTATGAAATTTCTTTGGTTTGGTCTTTAATAGCATTATTTATTTCAGTGTAAATATTTCTTCCTATAAAATCTGATCTATAAGAAGTAGATAACATCTTTAGAAAGACATTTTAGGCATGTTTCAAACAAAGCCAAAGGTAAGCTCTCAAAGACTCATTTTTACCTATAATTTTTAATCTTCATTTTAAGACACACAGACATTTTTTCCTTGCCACTATAGAGCTTCAAAATATAGATGTTTTATAGAAAGTCATCACTCACAGCATTCTAGGATTACTCAAATTATTACTCTGACATTACTGAAAAACATTTACCTGTAATGTAATAGGAGACTTGTCTATTGGCTTCTTCTGTATCAGCATCAGTGGTACTTAAGATAGCAATTACTCCACCAGGAGGGTCATCCTCACTGACTGTCCCTTTATATATCTCCGCAGTAAAGCGTGGAGGATTGTCATTCACATCTGTAACAGTAACTTCAACCACAGCCACAGAAGATAGCTGAATTTTTTCACCCCTATCAGATGCAACCACTGTAATTTTATATTTGTCCCGTTTCTCATGGTCGAGCTCTTTGAGAGTGGTTATCCAACCATTTTCCATGTTTATGGCAAAGGACTCTAAAATATCTAGTTCTTGAGAAAGATCTAAGCTGTAAGTAACCTGCCCATTGAGTCCTGAATCTAAATCAGTTCCTTTAACTTGGATGACTCTGGTTCCAGCCGGCATGTTTTCTACAATGAATGCTTCATATGGATTGGACTCCAAAACTGGTTTATTATCATTTACATCTTTTACCTGAATGCTTACCTCTACTGAGGAAACAACATTATAATCTTCATTCGCATACTGTGCTAACACWGAGAATTGATACCATTTAGTTGTTTCATGATCAAGGTTCTTCTCAAGTTTCAATCTTCCAGTTTGTCGGTCAATTACAAAAAAATCATCCCTATTGCTTTCAGGAGTGTTCCCTTTAATCAGACTATACACCAAAGTCTGATTATGTTCTGCTTTGATAACATCTATCTCAGCTCCAATTGGAATGTCCTCAGAAACTGTGTAAGAATAGAATGGTTCTGAAAATTTTGGTAGAGGCACTTCTGGTGGGAGTATTCTAGCATAGACAGGAACAATGGACTCCTTTGGGGGAGAACCACCATCCACTGCTCTAACAAAGAAGGTTAGAAACTCATTTTCTAAACCAATTAAGCTTTCTTTTGTAGTAATTACCCCAGACAATGAATCGATTTCCAAATTCTCTTTAACACTTTCAGATTCTGCTTCAATAGCATATGTGATGTCTGCATTTGTACCCTCATCAGCATCAGATGCCCAGATTTTAATGACAGAAGTTCCCCTTGGAACATCAGATCCAATATTTACTTCATACTCTGTTGCTCGGAACTGAGGAGCGTTATCATTGTCATCCGTAAGTATTACATTAACTGTACAAAAAGCAACTTTTCCTCCTCCATCCTTGGCCATTAAACTTATGGCAATTACTTTTTCTGCTTGTGTTTCACGGTCAAGCTTTTCGGAGGTAAATATCTGGCCTCTCTCATTTGTGTAAAATCTATCTTTAGCAAAGTCATTTACAATGTGGTAAGTGATGTCACCGTAAGTACCAGAATCTTCATCTGTTGCTTTAATCTCAGTCACCAAAGTATGTAATGGAGCATTTTCAGCTAGTTCAACCTCATACTCATTCTGGCTGAAAACTGGGCTATGCATATTGGCACTGGTTACAATTATATGGACTTGGGCTGAGCTTCTGAAGACTCCATCAGATACAGACACATTAAGATTATAATGTGACTTCAGTGTCTGTTTGCGTAGGTTTGAGATGGTGATAATGCCAGTTTTACTATTAATTACAAAATTCATATGATCATTGCCCGTCAGAATGGAGTATTCCAGCTTGCCAACATCAGAACTATCTGCATCTGAGGCTTGTACACATGTCACAAAATGCCCACGAGGAGCCAGTTCACTAATTTTAGCTTCATAAAGCAACTGGGTAAACAGAGGGGGGTTGTCATTGAGATCAGTAACATCAACAGTTACAACAATATCACTGCTCAAAGGCAGCATGCCACCATCTATGGCCCTGACTAGTAATTTGTGTTGTTGAATTTGTTCATAGTCCAAAGTTCTTGCTGTCAGAATGAGTCCAGTGATGCTATCAATGTGGAAGTAGTCATGACTTTCACTATTATCCTCAACCAAGTGATAGGAAATTCCCCTGTTTGTTCCAGAATCAGCATCTGTAGCGCTCACTTGTACAACAGATGTTCCAACGACAGATGCCTCAGAAAGGGTCACAGCATAAGACTGCTCTGTAAACACAGGAGGGTTATCATTGATGTCTTCCACTATTATGTCTACAAACACATCAGCATGAGCCCCAGTTAGGGAGTCAGTTGCTCGAATGCTCAGTTTGTACGCTGGATGAGCCTCAAAATCAAGAGGGGCAACAACATTTACAACTCCAGTGTTGAAGTTGATAGTGAACTGATTGAAAGGATCTCCATCTGTGATGCTGTAAAACACTTTAAGTCCTTCTGGGCTGTTTGCTTGTACGTGCACAACCGGGCTATGGAGCTGAACATTTTCTGGTATCTCTGCACTGTAAAAAGGCTTTTCAAAAATTGGCATAGCTTTATTCATAACTGTAATTGGGACTACAACTTCAGCAGTGAAAGCAGGTTCTCCTCCATCTTTTGCCACTACTGTGACCATATACTCCTTATTTAGTGTGTCTGGTTCAAATTTTTTCTTCAGTGAAATTTCTCCAGTAGGATCAATTTGGAAATGTTCATGATGTTCTTTGAGGTAGTAATGCACTTCACCATTTCTCCCTGTATCTTTGTCTACAGCAGTGACACGTCGAATAACATGGCCTACTTCAGAATCTACTTTAACAACAGCATAGTATGGAAGATTGACAAAAACTGGAGCATTATCGTTTACATCTTCCACGGTGACTTTAACCACAACATGAGCAACAACTGATGGTTTATGCTCCTCTGTCACTTCTATCACCACATCAAAAGATTCTTGCTGTTCACGATCAAATGGTATTCCGGTGGTTGAAAGGACTCCTGAAGTATAGCTTATTTTAAATCTGCTGTCTGGATTTAGAATATGGTAAAACAAAGGCTCATTTATTTGATTCCCTATAGCAGTAACAACAGCTATTGTTTTTGCCTCAGTGGAATTCTCCTGCACTGTTGCAGAGTAAGAACTCTGTGTGAACTTCAGCTGACTTGCTTTGCTTTCTTTCACATTAATTTTTACAGATGCAGTGCTTGCAAATCTGCCATCAGATGCTCTAACTGTTAATTCATACCTGCTCCTTAACTGAGTTGTATTTTGTACTGTTATAACTCCAGTCTTAGGGTTTATTGAAAATTTTTCTCCAATGTTGCCTTCAATGATGGAATAAATTAATTGTGAAAAAATGCCTGAATCAGCATCAGTGGCATTTACGCTGATGACTTTAACACCTTTGTAGGTTGGAACCAAAATGGATGTCTCATACAACTCTTTTGAAAACACAGGAGGGCAATCATTGATGTCAATTACATAAATAGTAACATTAGCTGCATATTCTGCATATAAAGGTGGTATTCCCATATCATGTACTTGCACTGAAAAGTGGAAGATGTTTGTCTCCTCATAGTCCAGACTCATTACAGTCCGAATGGCACCAGTGCTAGAATCAATGGCAAAGTATTTGTGGACAGATGGTTCAACAATTTGATAAACAAGCAAAGCATTTGATTCTTTATCAGCATCTGTAGCTCGAATTACTAATGGAATATTCTTGTCAGTTAGAACCACACTGTTAATTGAAGCTGATTCACTGATAAGTCCTGTATATTCAGCTTGTGTAAAAATTGGTATATTGTCATTCTCATCCCGCAGATGCACCAAAACTGTTGCATTAGTGGACAAGCCAGCCATGTTTGTTGCCTGCACAGTTAGTATGTAAACAGGCAAAGTTTCGAAGTCAAGTAACTTTTGAGAAATAATAACACCCGAGTTTGGGTTGATAGCAAAGGCATCACCTATATTACCATCTTTTATTTCATAAATCACAGAAGACTGACTGTATGCTGTAACCATTCCAACAAAACAACCAATGCTGGCACTTTCACTGATTTCTGTAGAATATTCTTTAGCTGTGAATTTTGGTGAGGCATTATCAGAAACTGTAACAAACACATGCACAGAAGTCACTTCACTCATTGGAGGATCTCCTTTGTCCGTAGCTTTTACTATCAAGTTGTATTCTTCCTGGTTATTCCGGTCTAACTCTTTTGCAATTTTAATTATACCCAAAACGGGATCTATAAAGAAGGCATTTCCAATATTCCCTGTGAAGAAAAAGAAATGCAATTAAAAAAAAGGTATAAAAAAATTAAAGAATGATTGTTCATTTAGCCATAAGGGCCAAGGGAATATTGTGATTTCTTAATTTTGTTTAAAAATGTTTGTTAGCCTCTTTGGAAAGTTTTACATAATGAATTAATACTAATTCTAAGTTTACTTGCAGAAATACGGCACCAAGTGGAGTTACTAAAGTTATCAGAGACTTCAAAATAAATGCAAAAATTTGATTCATTTTCAATTTAAAAAAACTCATAAAAATGTAAGTATTTTGCAACTTTCAACACATAAAAATTACATATATTTTCTTCAAATTACCTTTGTTATTGAGCTCATGTTTAAGCCAAATTAAATATCTACTAAAGCTGAAAGAAAATTATATTCAGAAACTGACATTAGTGGAATAACAGTTATATTACATGATCTAAAATAACTAGATTTTTGTGGAAAAAGAAGTCCTGATTCTCAATTGTTTATGTGAGTATTCTTTAAATCATTATTTCAGAAGTAAAGATCTTTCTGAATTAGATCAGAAGTTATTTCAACCCTAACTTTGTATTAATACATAGACAAGTTAATGCCCTGTGATAAAATGTTAGAAAAAAATACTATCTACTGAATATTACCAGCTGCCACTTGAAAATCATTTGTTTTCAACTATGTATTTGAAAATGTAAAGAACTATACAATATTCATATATTCATAATGAATACATAATATTCAGTTCATGAACTAAAACAGTGTAACATTTTACTCCCTTAAAAATTACATTGCATTACTAAAGCCATGTTCTCAGTACAGAAACATTTATTAAGAAATTCTGAATTATGCATACAAGTAGGCAGAAGATTTTATCTTTTTTTTAATGCAGACTCTAAACACAGTGGCATTCTTAGAATATGCCATTACAAATCTCATCAGACATCACAAGTATTTAAAGAATGTTCATTCCATATGCTTAGAACATCAGCTATAATGCTTTAACCTCCTAGTAGATGACAGTCCTATAAAACAAACCTAAGAAAGTCTTACATTTACTCCTACAAAAATCTAGAAGAAAGGAAAAGAACAGGGTGTAAATTCATGCCAGATAGCATGCATACACATTTTTTTTTCACAGTACTTTGGTATGCACAAAACATGCACTATTGAATTAGGAAAGGCAAGAGAAAAGTTTTATGAACATTAGTGTCCTGCTTAGTAAAAAAGTTTGCTTTTCTCCAAATAACAGAAAACTTATCAGACATTTAAATATATTCTCCCTCTTCAGAGTATCATAATCACAGCTTTGTTTTAATACTGTTAAGGTATGCATATCAAAATAATACTTTGGGAGAAAAAGGAAAATATTTACAATAAACAATTCCTATGTCTTTATAAAATAACTTATGACAAGAATAAAGAAGCAGCATTTGCTCCTATCATTTTGTGTGCAACTACATAACTTTCTACCTACTGCTCTCTTTAATATATAGTTTCTTACACTTGTTACCGGAGATTTTATTGTAAAATGCTTCTTAGCTTCAAAAGACTACAGCATATAGCTAACATAACTTAAGAGCTTCCCCCCCAGTAACAGTGGCTGCATAATTCAGGACCTTACTGATGGAAGAATTTTATCTAGATTTACTGGACTGAAACAAAACTCATTTCCAACTAGTCAATGTTTCGTATGCATCAYTACCAGCGTCAGTTTGGTAAGTCAGTCCACATCATCCCATGTTATTCGCTATTCAAAGTCACCATCATTTGAATTGCACAGGCAAGTTCAAGATGAAAAAAAAAGGGGACGAGCAGGGCAAAAAAAAGGCAAGGAGAAAAAAAGGGGGAAAAAAAAGCAAGGGGCAATACTACTGCTATTCAAACCATGACTTATGTTATAAAAATTTACAAGATTCAATATTTTAATTGTAATAATGAATTTGTTTAAGGAATTAAAAGAATAGAATGATTCAGAGATACTTTGARGTGAAAGATAACCAGCAGTACATAGTGCTCTTCTCTGGCCTGCAATGTGATAGAAGTCATAGTGTCAAATGGACTGCTAGGGGATTTCTTATATATTTTACTAAGCAAGACTAGCAGTCCCACTATGTAAAACCAGCCAGTAGCAGCCAGAGGGAACTACACAAAGCAAAATAGTCTTTGCTTAACTGAACAGAAACTATTTGGTAGCTCTGTCTGCACCAGTATATAGGCATTTAAGCTATTTTTGAGCTTCCTTCTTTCACATTGTACTAAACACCAAGAAACATGTTGCAGGTTCTTATTCTTTTCACCAAATCCACTTTTGACTATGCCACAAAACATAACTTACATCATTGGAACACAATGTAATTTTAAGATCTAAATTTAATGCTTCCACAATTTCTAGTGAACAAAGCCTTTTAAGGATAATCCTTAGCTTTTTCTTCAGGAACGTAATAAAAATAGATGAGGGAGATGAATATTAATTATCTAGTCCATTGCAATTTTAAGGTTCTCAGACTATAGCTTAACCACATGATAAAATACAACACAGACACCTGTACCACCCTCTTTTTCACAGCTTATTTTTTATACATCTATAGATAAAACAAGACATGATCAAACATCATTATTTTATAATAAACTGAAGATTTAAGAATGTCAATATACCTGATTCAATTGAATACACAATTTCTGCATTTTTTCCCTTGTCCTTATCTAATGCTGTAACCTGAAGTACTGCTGATCCAACAGCTGCTGACTCGTATACTCGTCCTTCATAGGAAGAGCTAGTGAACCATGGAGCATGATCATTCGTGTCACTAACATTAATGATGATCCTAGCATAGTTGCGCTTTACAGGAACATCTTGATCTCGAACCTAAAACAATTAGCACATTACTAGTCATTAGCATCATACTACATTAGTACTGTTATTATAGTAGTTCATCCAACATTAGTAATAATTCAGGGTTTGTCTGTATCAGTCAAAGACTGCATACAGATTCAACATATACATGAAAGTTTATTTTGCGTGAGGGGCAAAATAAAAAGACATAAAAAAGAGAGATGTTTGTTGCTGACTTCAGAATAAATGTAGTAGTAATGTGTTTATTTACCATTACTGTAAGAATATGCTGGTTCATGGTCTCATGATCTAGTTTTTCTGAAGTATAGAGAGAGCCAGTTCCAGGGTCCAGACGAAATTTTTTGAGACTGATGGGATCAGTGCTACCCTGCATAGTATAAATCAGTTTATTCTTCTCATCTCTGTCCGTTGCACTGACTTGCAAAATTTCTGTCTCTGGTACAGTGTCTTCAGGTATAACGACTTCATATTTTGAAGTGGAAAATTGAGGCCTGTGATTATTTGTGTCTATAACTTTGATGTACACCTGAGAAGATACAACAGAAATGGGAAAGTATTAATGATATTTGGGAAATACAGAGGAAAATAGGATGTCATTAGAAATCAGACTGTAATACAGCAATACTTCTACTGCAAGCCTTTTTTCTTTTTTTCTCCAAGAAAGGGGAGAGAAATAGGGGATGTAGAGAGGAAAAAAAAAAAATCACTAAACTGAAGCCTGCCTCYTCTGCCCCAAAGTCAAAACAGAAATCCATACAGTCAAAAAGTGCTTTAAATAAGGTAGCTGAAAGGGTAAACATTTTTGTGTAATGTAAGATGAAAAATAATTCCAGAGTAACTTTAAAATTAAAAAGTGTATTCGTCAGTATGGATCCCAGGGAGGGTGAAAATGCTCTTTTATTTTTTTTCAAATTTGGAATTCTAAGCAATATTTAAGAATTGCTAAGAATAAGCAATTCTAAGCATTTTCCAAGGCAACGGATGCAGTGTGCCCTTGTGTGGAAACAATTCTCTTTCAGTTCTTTACCATTCCAGGCCTAGGCTAGCTGTAAACCACAGAAAGCAAAATGAAAAAGTGGTGGAATCCCCACAAATTTTTTTTTTCAATTTTGTTCTTCTTGAGCAATGCAGCACAATGMATTTCTCAGCTTTGTGCTGTAACATGCAATCTACAGTTGTTAATAATCAGCTCCACTGCCAGGGAACTGGGGTGGTGGAGAGAGGAAGAGAAGAGAGAGAAAAAGTGAGTGAGTGTGCATGCACGAGCAGGCATGTGGGGCACATGTACCCAGCCACAAACAAAATTCCCTAGCTCAGTAGGAGCAGTCCTAGACATTCCARATCAGTGAACTGTAATCCAACACACTGTAAGTTTGGGGAAATATCCATAAGCAAAGATAGCTTTTAAGTATCTCAGAAAGTCTATTATAATACAAACCATCACTGCTAGTTACAGGAAAATGCTGCCCTCCCCAACCTATTAGAATTCTCAGAAGATGGTGGCAAAAAGATAGAAAAGAAACTAATCATTCGACCTTTTAAAAGCACCTTGATAAATTTCCTTGCAAGAGGTTGCTAMGGAAACTAGGAAGTTTAGTTTCTGTCACGGATTAGAAACTGATTAAAGACAGAGAACAAAGAGTTAGAATATTGATTTTCATCAGGAAGAGAGATAAAACAGAACCAAGCATAAGATCAGAATGAAGTATGAATAAAGYAGATGAGTAAGGTTGTATTTTAGGCCAGGTTTTAAATATATTCATTACCAAATTCAACTGAAAAATGAAAAACAAGAATAAAAAACCTAGACCTTAAACTTGCAATTTTAAAAATTCTTTTAAATCTGTAAGAATACATTGTATTGTATACTATATACAATTACATTGTATATAGTATATATTGTACATTATATATATCTTATATGTATACACTATATACTATAATATATACAATAAATGAAATCAAATACTGAATTGTTCAATATTAACTATAGTCACTTACGTAGCGCCTTTGTGAAAACATCTGTTCACTTCACATTCATGCTCAGGAAAATGAAACAGCAACAAAAACCAGCAAATAAAAAAAATGCAGAAAACCCTACCCTTCAAATCAGATCAAATCAAACTATACATTTACACTTTGCATAAATAAAAGACTAAAGGGCAATATGCAGTTACTTCACTGTTAGCACATACAGGGATATTATAACTTCAAAATGAACCCAGCTCAATCATTTTTGTTATTCTATTCCCCCTACCGATTATTTAGACTCAGAAAAATAGTAAGTGAAAARATAAAGTGTAGATTTGATGAATTTTACTGAAAATGATTATTTAGGTTCATGCGTATTTCCTGCAAAAATAGCAAATAAGGAAACCTGGGGTAAATTGGGGGTGGCCATCTATGCTGCTGTAGCTTTATAAAATAACTACAGGAAAGCAGAATTTCTAGAATGAARCATCACAAAATACTGTGCAAAGTATTAAGCTAAATACCAGGAGTGAGGTAATTGTGAAGCCAACAGAGCACCTCCTAGACTAACCAAGTAGCCAAAGAACTAGCTTAACTGAGAAGGGCTTTGCTGGTCATATCATTACAAGGAATTAGCTTCAACTTCCTCTGGTATTAGTAAATGAAACTGTTAGATCTTACTGCTAAATACAAAAGGGACATCCACCAAAAAGGTATAAGGCTAAACAGATAAGGAGATATCCCACCAAAATGTAGGATATTAAATATGCATTATGAACAACAATTTTCCTAAAGAATGAACATGACTCAGCTATTATGAGTGCGTTGCCCATGTACTCAAATAYTTGTTAAACTACTTGCTCAAGTATGTAATTTTTCTGTATGCTGGTAAACACAAATGCAAATACACAATTAAATTCACTACTAGTAGAATTAAATCTTTTTAAATGTATTTAAGTTGAACTCCAAAAACCCAAGTATAGCGATGATTCAACTGGAAAGGTGTTTTATCTACACATTTTAGGATTCAATTCTCACTGTCTAAAGCTATTTTGTGTTCACTTGTGGATTCTGGTGGACAAGTGTAACAGGAACCAGATGTGCAYCCATGTGGTACTAAAGGCTAATCACCTGCTGGGCTGCTTTAATAAGACTGTAGCCAGCAGGTCAGGGAGAAGRGATTATTCCCCTCTATTTGGCACTCGCTTGTGAGACTCTAGTGCATCCAGTTTGGGGTTCTGCAGTGCAAGAGAGCGCTTGACAAACTGAAACGAAACCATCAAAGGGCCACTAAAAGCAAAGAGGGCTGGAGAACATGATTTATGAGGAGAGGGTAAGGAAATTGAACCGGTTTAGCCCAAGAAAGAAAAGGACGAGGGGAATCTAACTGCACTTCTTCAAACTATGTAAAGGGCAGGGGGAGGGAGCATATTTAGAAAAGCCGGAGTCAGACTCTTCTCAGAAGTGCCTGGTGAAAGGCCAAGAGGCAACACTTACCAGTTGCAGTAAGGGGGACTACGATTAGACAYAAGAAAACAATCCTGCCAAGTAGGGTGGTTAACTACAGTAATATAAAAGAATGCTTGAAGAGTTGATGTGTGATCTGTGTCCTCACAGACATTCAGAACCGGACTGGGACGTGTCCCTGTCAAGTCCCTGAAACACTTGATCAAACTTTGAAGTTTGCCTTGCTTTGAGCAGGAGTCTGAACTAGATGACCTCCAGGGGTCTCTTCCAACCCAAAAGCATGACGTAAGCCTACTAACAGTACCCTGCATCCCTGAGACTGGGATGCTTACTGGTGCTAACTGACAAGCACTAGATAAGTAATTTTGTTTTAAATGTCAAATGACCAAACGCCTTCAATTTAAATAAAGGACAACAGATGACAAAAGTTAAAATTGTGAGTGCAGTTCTGAAGACCCACACAGAAAATGTATGTTTGTGTGCTTGAGAATAAAATAACTACMTAAACAATTTTTGTTATTCTAAAAATAAAATTTATAGTGCAATCAAAACAGCTACATAAATTCTCAGTGAGATTGTAAGATTCAATTCAAATGAAATACATTAATTCCACTGAAGAAAGAAGTTGCATATTTAAAAGGCACACAGTAGAAAAGCTTGAGATTAGTAGAATGCAACGTGATCTCTGAAATAAAACAGTCTGAAACTGAAGAGACTCAACCTATTTTGCAAGGCGATATAAGTGGCTGTATTGCAGTTGCTCCCTGCTCACTGACAGTAATACAAACTGGTTATACAGAGAACAACGGAGCCCAAGATTTTTGAGGGGAAGGAATTCAAACCTATTAATTATATCACAGGTGAAACCTAAAACTGCATAGCAATGCACTGATTATTAATAARTTATAGAGAAGATACGTGCCATTGATAAAAGGTATTCAGCCTATAATATTTGAAAATTTATTTCTTGGGATTGTTTTAATCTTATTTAGCATTTGCTGATTCTTTGTGAAGTTTAAGAACTCCTCCTGTCTTTATTCATAATTATATTTCRGTTATACTGACATGTTTATATTCACATTCATAAACAAAGCTGTATTAAAAGTTTTATCATCTAGAGAGAATATAATTGCATTCTGTTTCCAAAATATCTCTGTGGAGCAGTGTGGTGATCGCAAACAAATATGCAAATTTAATCAATGAAGAGCATTCTATCCTTCATTCCCAAATCAATCACAAAGTATAATATCCATATAAATTTTGCATAAAGCAAGATTCAATATTCAGCAATAGGAAAGCAAGAGGGAAACTACTGCAATTAGCTTTAAGCTTTCTAATGTATTACTTCTAATGAAAAAGAACTGATAGCCAAAGCAACGACTAGAATCCTGTAAAGAAGATTTTTATGTTTTTTTTTAAGCAACTGAGTATTTCTTATTTCTGCTCATTTCCTGTGAATAACCTTTTCCATTTAAGGCCAAAACATTATAATCTAAAAAACATTAGTTYTTTTGTTTTCCCCTCTCCAAGCTACTTGTCTCCAGATCATCTTTGTCAAACACCATTACTGTAGGCCTGGAATTTGTTTATTCTTACTTTGCATCATGCATTTGGCATTTAGATGCATACAAAATTCTAATTGCTTCCACGCCTACTGTTGCTGCTCTGTTTTTCAAATAAGCTATTTAACTGAAGTCCAGAAAGAGTCAAATGCCCTACAGATGTTAATGGCCTCAGGCCAGCAGAAGTCTTCTAATTTAGAAGTTAAACTGAATTCACTACTTTTACGTGATGAGATGGATGTATTTGGTTTCTTATTCACCTCCCAATAACGTCTTGAAAATGTCATTTGTTTTTTCAAATTAAATTTAAAATTACTCAATCTGTTGTTAATCAAGGTCCACTAAATTGTTTACTGCATTTCAAAATGTTTACATGCATTATTTGTAAGCTACAAGTTCTGTATTGAATATTGTTCTTAATATCCTACATATTTAGGATTCAGACTTTTTGTGTCTGTCACTTCTTTTTAACTGATTGTCAGTGCTTTAAAGGATCCAACACATCACCAGCATTCAAATTTTCATCATTATTCCAGCTGTGAGCAATGGAATTTATATACTAGTAGGCATAAATAACTCCTTTAACTTTAGGGGAATTAAAACTGATGAGATTCAAAGAGCAAGAGCGTAACTTGTGCTTATCCAACAAGCAGGAGAAAAGGAAGATAATGAAAATGAAGTCTTTGTGCTCTCCTGTAATAGAAATCACAACCTCTATTCCTGCCAACTAGTGCTCAGGGAAAAGGAGACACAGAAAAGAAAATGTAAAAAAAAATGTAAAATATAAAAAGCAAGCATAGAAATAAATGAAGATACATCTAAGACTATTGTCCCAATTTTCCTTTAGGAGACTGTTGTGGTAAGTGTTTATAACGTTCACTTGACTTTACAAAATGCTACAATAACAAGTTCATTTAAATGAATTGGACAAAAGCTACACTGTACACTTCTAATAGAAGTTAATGAATCACACAAACCAGGAGAAGAGAAGGGGTGGGGTTTAAAATATTTTGGGGACTCTTCCAAATCCTGATTGTTCCAGAAGACAAAACAGATCATAATTTGACTCTGACAGTTCAGAAGGCCTGCATAAATTCAGCTATACATAAACAGCAGCAGCAGATAGAACATCTGCCATAATCAAGACCCCAAATTCAACTTTTACCAATCCGCAAATTGCCCAAAATACCCAACATCGTGAGGTTTTTGATGGCATTCTTGAAGACAAGCCTTTTTCTGTCTTTCTGACTTCTCCTGGCAAAGGAAACTCTTTTGGTTGGATCTGAGATTCTTATAATCTTTTCATGCTATTTCATGCTTTCTATCTGTCATTCTGCGATTGGAAGAAATGAATCCACTCAGTATTCTTACTGCAACTGGGCAATAAAGTTATAACATGGTACTCCAAGCATTTTACTGCGATTATCAGCACCAGTGGCAATGTTAATAGCTATGACAGCAGCAAGTTCCGACTTATGCTACACTGGAGGACATGTTATAGTTTTTGAAGGTTCATGGTACACTGTATCACCCACAATTGCCACCTTTAGAGGAAAAAGTGGCTTTCAAAGGAAGCTACTACCCTTGCAACYTTCTACTAGAATTTGGTTTATTTGACCCATCTAGCGTCCAGATGTGCAGTCAGCTGAATAAAGATTCTGTTTTAAATCCTAAACATTTACAAGAAACATTTTTCCTTGTAGCTGCAAGGGGGAAGAAGATTATAAAAGACATAAGAAAATGATAGAAAAATAYACATACTATGCAAAGGCTGAAAAACAAAAAGCTAGGTTCACAACAGAAATTCCTATGTACATAGTTGACAGCAGAAACACACTATTTGCTCTGCAAGTTTCCTAACTAAGGGGTAGCTCAAATGGTAACACACATGCATCACTATACCAATCAAACAGTCTTCATTCAGTAAATAATTCCTCTCCTTTCCACATGGAAGAGGAGGGGAGCTCCATTGTGCTCAYGGCTTCATTCACACCAACCTCAGCTAAACCTTACTTCCAATTACATTCAGATTCTGGGCTAGAGAGAGAACCTAGATAAGAAAAACAGGAGAGAAAAATGTATCACAGCCTGCCTTTTTATGGATTACTTCTAGCAATGTCACAAAAGGCTGCTGCCTTAATGTGAATTTCGTATTAGCCCAACTACAAAGAAGTTGCCACCACCAAGGAACCTTAACAGTAAGATAATTTGGAGAAATTTGGCTTTTCACAGATTACCAAAGGCTCTCTGATAARTGGAAATCTAGACCTTCTTTGAAGGTAAAAGAAACTACTCAGGAGAATGCACAYTGGGATATTATCATCTAGAACTTGTTTCCATATGCTCACTATGCAGGAGGTTTCATAAAACTGTATGAACTTAAAGTGACTTGTAACGGTCTTCTAAATGCCCAGCTATGTAATCACATTATTTACTGATTTTATGAGAGTTAGGATAAAAAGAGGTAATTCAGATAAAGAGTATATTAATCCTTTTTTTGAGAGTAAATAATGCAAGTAAGGCCTCAGTTTCTGCTTTCRTTTACTCAGCTGATGTTGGAACATGATACAAATTGAAAGCTGTTGATTCAGACCACATTTTTATATAAACAGTCTTCCACCTGGACTGCCAAGCACTATGGATGTATCAATACTAGAATCTCTATTTTAGACGCAGTCCCTAATTAATATAAACCAGATTCACTGTCCAGGATGAAAAAAAAATATAAAAGGGAAACAAAACAATAAAACATGCAGCTACAAATTCCTCCTATAAACACTTCATAAGAAATTGCATTACCTGAGTGCTGATAGATCTAGTTCCATCTGTTGCCTCTACCGTCAAGTTGTAATTTGACTTYTGTTCTGCGTCAAGAGGTCTAGCGACAATGATGGTTCCAGTGCCCTTGTCCACATCAAATCGACTGTCATAGTTGCCACCTTGTTCAAGAAATTGGGAGGAAAAGTTCATAAAACGTAACATTGTGGTACTATTTCATATATGTTCATGTTCTTCTTCAGATACTTAATGAAGGTGGAACTATACAGGACGTTTTAAACCCTTTGTTTTTCTGGTGATATGGTATGCTGCTATTACAGATATTTAAATCAGGGTAGTTTTAGACAGAGTTGATTTGTCTGGCTCATGGAAAATTCATAGGTAGATTCTGAAGCAAGAGTCTCAAATTTTTAATCAGAATGTAAGGATTCCAAATAGTAGGAAATGGAGAATTACCAGGTGAAATATGATAGCTTACTATATGTGGAAAGTCAGGCTAATTAGTGGAAAAGGTCCTTTGTCTCAAAATAAATAAAGAACTCACATCAGAAGGGCTGCTAAATTTACACTTCTTGGATCAGAGTAAAAATATACTCATATATTAATAGAGATAAGGTTGAAAAAGCAACAGTAATGCCAAAGGATGCTTGGATCAATGCTGAGTACCTAAAAGAACTCATTGTCTAACTCCTACTAATATTAGTAGGACTTAGATGAGTGTTAAAAGCTTCAATGCTTTAAATATGCTCAAGCTTCTTTTCTGAAGCAAAGTAAGTTACTTTYCTTGCAAAACATTCAAATTACCCTTTGAAATATAGTTAAATAACCATGTAGATCAATATCTACCCTTAAGTCTTTTAAATATTCAGTTGGTCATCATCATCTCTGTGCCACTGTAAGCAAACTGTCATGAGAATACAATGTCCATTAAGCTCAAACAATGACAAATATGGCCATTAACCAAAATTGCTTTAGACTTTCCAATAAGCTACCTAAAATGGAGGAATTAATTTTTGTTTTGGTCAAGTCAGTGCTAGATATAGCAAAGCAATTTCTTCTACTTATGTGCATACGTTCTTCTAATTACATTTTAAAGCGATRTCATTCAGGTGTAACAACTGCTTTATTTATGCACTTTTAAAGAGTTATTACATGCTATTGTTTTGTAAATCACTGAATGCTTTTTATGAAAGACCACGGCTAAAAGTGAGAGAGTGAAGTTCCAATGGTTGCAAATTTATATTTTATCTAATAAAGAGCAATAAACACYGAAATGGGCCCCATTCCAACAAAAAAGGATTGCACCTTTAGAAGGTTCCACTGCATGATAGGCATACCAATCTAGGAAAGATGGGCTGGATTCTGCTTCACTGGATTTAAGATATTTAGAAACAGTTAATAATAAAGATCCTGAAATTTTTATAGTTTCACTGAAAGCCAATTTATCTTATTGGCCTAGAAGCATCTGAATCACATACATGGATATAAAATGAACAGCATGAAATGCAGCAGCTTTGTTTTGAGCAGGTACATGTGAAATTTTTTATTTGGTTTCATGCAAGATGTTAGGTTCAAAAAGTGAGTCTCTAGCTTTTCTTTCATAGTTGATATGTGATACCGTTTTCTTAGATAGCTAGGAATGAATTTAATGACTTCATCGAGACATTAAATTCTAGACATCTCCACTGCAAGGGAAGAGCAGGATCAATGGGCACGAACCTGTTCAGCTTCCCTGGTGTAAGGACAAGCTCACTAACCAACTTATTTATTCTTTTACTTTGAAGTAACAAAATTGCAAAGGTCTCATCTAATTTTTCTAGTAGTAGTGTTACCTGGCAATCCACTGAAGCATCACCCAACCCAAGCATCTGCATCAGGTGCACTGAAAACGTAACAGCAACAGTTTTGGTCAAAAGCCAAAACTGGAAGCTTTAAGTTGATGTTGTGTAAATGTAATGATGACAAAACAAAACAAAAACAAACCTGTCACAAATGCAACTGTGAGCACTTTGATTTCCGAAGAGTTAATAAAATAAATATTTTATAAATGTACGCTTTCATTTCAGATCTCATAATCTGGTAATAAATTATGTGATCTCAGCAGATACCTTCTGCTGTACAGTTCAGGTCACAAGCCATCTGAAAGATGTAAAATACTTCACTAGCAAGCTTGTCTCCTGGCTCAGCCAAAAAGAAAGAAAGCATGGAAAGCAAGCACAGAACACAAAGGAAAGCCGTCAATCAAATTATTTCATGCTATTAGAAATAGTAAAAGAGGGCAGTAAAGAGATCACCTTTAAGAGCAGCTGATAACATGATAACATACCAAACTTTCCAAAACACTTTTGTTAAGAAAACAGTTAAAATAAAATGTTTGCTTTTACAGTTTGTAGGTAAGTCCTGCTCTCCCTTCATATTAAAAAATAGATACATTAAAAAAATCCCCTTAGGAGTTTTCTATATATGTCTTTTTAAATAGCAGGAACAGATCATCTATTTTCCATGTTAAGCCTAAGTGTCCAACCTGCTCAAACTGCATGCTTAGGAGAAGGAAAAAAAAAACCCAAAACAAAATAAAACCATTACCAGGATAACAACACACTATTCAGACCACACAGTAGTTGGGGGGAAAAAAAAAAAAAAAAAAAAAAAACACCCCTAAAAAGAACAATAGAAAAGTATACCCCCAATCTTGTTAACAAATTCTGCCAAACTAGAGACCCCAACAAATGTCATCRCTTTCCTCTGTGGAAACTAATGGACTGAAGTCATTAATGATATCTGAGGCCTCTTCTGCTTCATGTTTTTCACCTCTGTGAACCACTCTCATTTTATTGACATTATACTTTTCTTAATCTTGCCTTTAGTAGTCTCGTTTTGGTCTATAGATATTTCTGACTGGATGACGCCGGTTGAACCAGAGCAGATAGAAACTTCTCTTCATGTTCCATCTCTGCTTCCTGAAGCAATTTTTGTATTCCCTGTCTTCTTTACTTCCATGTATGTGTGCATGCATKTTTGCGAAAACAGTAAAAGGGCAGTCTCAGTTCCCAAATACCTCCAATGCAGATAGTTTTGCCCCTATGAGAATTCGAAGTGGCATCTCGAACCCCCTACACAGATATACAGACCTTAGACTTCTCTATTCCTTCTCCTTGTCTAAATTTTTTTATTTGACTGTAATCTGTTTGTACAGGAGCTTACTTTTTGCAGGTTACATTAAAAAGAATCATAAAATAGTTCTATATAAGTATTTAACACATTAGCAATGATGTCAAAACTACCACAGGCTGCTCAGGCGGGAAGCAGGCTTTCATGTGACCTGTGTCAGTTCTGATGTAATACCGTGCATATGGATTTGCCTGAAAGCTTTCAGAGAACACAGTAAACTATTTCCTGCTCCTTGAACTAGTTCTCAGGGAGAGGGAGCAATCTATAGCTAAAGCAGGTCAAAACCTTGTATTATTTAGAAGAGACGTTAAGAAACCAAGTTACAATGAGCCCTTCAACATTTCACCCTTCATACATTTGTTTCTAATAACAAAAGCCCTTAAGGCATACTTACCTGTTATGTCAAACCACAGTGGTGTTCCAAGAGGTTCAACAGCTATTACGCCGATCATGTGAGCAACCGGGTCACTTTCCATCACCGTAAAAGAAAAAAATGTTTCCTCAAAATAAATGGGCTCTGCAGGTGGGATAGGCTTTGGAATCCATTCTATGTGAAGCCGTGTAGTTGATGATTTCTGTGGGCGACCGTTATCTACAGCTTTAATCTGTGAAATAGATACATCCTTTAAGGCCCCAGAATCACATAAATCAATTATGTCACTTGAACGGAAAAGTAATAAGCCCCAAACATGTTTGCTTGCATGAGATATAACCAAAAAGGTTAAGTGTCTTGTAAAGYGGCAAAGTAAAAGCATGCTGCGCTTCATAGTAGCATACATTCTGTTACCATAAATTCACTTTAATTTTGCTACCTTCCTGAAACAGAGTCAAAATCTATGATTGTTTAYGTTCCCTTATCATGGTCATTATCTGTGAAATTTTGGAAAAAGAAGAGCAGCTTCTTGATTCATTTTCTCAATGCAACTCTCTGAAATCATCCTTTAAATAACACAGGCAAAACAATACTGCATTTGCAGACACATGCTATCTTCCAATACCACAGCCACTCATCTGCCAGCTACTGAATAAGAAGTGATGAGAATACAGATAAAAGCACAATCTACATATTCATGGTATAAGAGAACTTGACTCACTGAAAGGATATCATATTCCCTTGCTGCAGAAAATTTTTTTGATGAAACCACTCCAGTTTTCGGTTCAATAAAGAATTTGCCATGTTCATCACCATCTTCAATGCTGTAAGATATCTCTGCATTGGGACCTTCATCTTTATCTGCAGCAATAACTCGATAGATTGGCTCTCTCCTAGCAGTTCTCTCTCGTTCTGGCTTACCACGCTCTGGAAGCCTAATTTTGTAGAACTTTTGCAAGAATTGAGGCTTATTGTCATTCTCATCTAAAACCTTCACAATCACCCGTGCAGTAGTTGATTTTGCAGGAATACCGTTGTCTGTTATCGTTACCTGTTTTTATTAAAAAATTAAGAAATTATTAATAATAGCAAAAAGGTTAATGTTCAATCCCAATATGGTCTTTCCAATCTGTGTTTGTGTTCTTTAATAATAATTTATTCAAACTATTACAATCATACAGTATTTCTCTAACTTTATTTACTTATGRAGTGTTAGGTTAAAAAAAAAATCACTTTTCAGTGAATTTTTAGAAAAGCCACTACAAAGATTTATACAGATATTGTCTTAACATTTTGATGCTTGAGGTACAGACTGTAGGATTTAACAGATACACATTAAACCTCTTCCACTATTTTGCAATGTGGTAACAGAAACATCAACTTCTTGAGTACAGRAACAGCACACAAGTATAGTATCTCAGATAATACCTTCACTGTARTAACAGCTTAACATACTTTCAACCTAGTGTTTCCCTGCAACTTTTAAATCTAATAGTTTGATTTTACACCTGAAAAGATGCAATTCATAAAAGTAAGAATATTACTTCCAGAATCTGACAGGCCTGTGCATTAAAAGAAAAATATTTTAAGACATAAAGTCACTATCTTGACTGAAAAAAGTTTTTAAATAATAYATAGCAATTTCCATATCCTAAATAAAACAGGAAATAAAACCAGCTCTGCTCTCCCAGCAATAGTCAGGAGTCTTACTAAAAGGCCAGTAATGGACTAAGGAATCTCCTTCCGTAATAATTCTAGGGATGATCTGATATTATTGATATGGGTAGTGAACAAAAAAGTAAAAATCAGGATTATGTTAATCTGAAATTAAARCATTTTACACAAAAAAACAAAAACATGAAACGCTCAAAAAAACCCCAAACACAAGCACACAATCCTTTCCCCCCTCAAATACACACTCACATTTCAGAACAGGAAATGCCAGGGGGTAGAATGTAACTAGTCTGTTTGCATAAAATTTGCATTGCCTTGACCCAAAAGAATAAATGGCAAAATTGAGGAAAATCTAATTTGATTTGAAAGCAATGTCAGTTTTGAAGATATTTTTGATACAATAACAATCAGAATACTATGATATGAGAGAATAACACAAACTGAATTGACTGTATAAAAAAGCTATCCAGTTGGCACTCAGAAAATAGTTAAAGTTGGTTATAAAAGAATGGTGCCTATTATTACTAAGAAATCAAGAGTGCAATCAATGGTCAATTTTAATCACCAACAAGGATTAAACCCACCAACTCAWCTGGTCAACATTTCAGTGCTCAGTTAATTAGCCAGATCCACAGCACTTCGCTCAAGCTGCTTATAATATTACCACCACTCTGTGCATTTCTGGGTTTCTTCCCAAGTTATTTTCAAAGGTGTCAACATAAAACTAACAAATGGGGAAACTGCTACTTTGGGCCAGGCTGTCTTTCATTAYTGCACTATAGTTAAGAATTTTTCCCTACTTTGAGACTTTTATTTAAAACTTTAATAACTATGGGTCCTCAAAATGGAGGAAGAGAATTAAATTATGAACAATGCAAGGCAATAACCAAATTCCAAACTAAAGATCAATCATCTTAACCTGCTGTCTTTTATAGAGAATGCTGGAAATAGATGCTTTTATTTAGCACCGTGTGATACTATAACCTTAAGAAAGTGTTTCTGACTTCTGCATATATCATCTTACAATGCCTTTGGTCAAATTTGCTCAGTTTACTTTCTTTTTTAAWAATTTTGATTGCAGTATCAAAAGGCAGGGCTTTCCTCTTAGGGGTCGTATTTGTAGTATTACACCAAAAGGGATGAAGGATATGGATATAAGTTTTAGCACTGAACCATCCATACCACTACACTGTTGCCATGATCTCTGGMAGAAGTTTTGGCTAAGAATAAATATCGCTCTCCCAAACGACACCAAGGAACAGTTTGAGAATGCGCACAAATTAGGCGCTATTCTCAACAGGCAGTGTGGCCCTGACTACCCTAGTCTAGATCCCTAGAAAAGAGTTTACTGTTTGCACTTAAGTCATAATGTGCTAGGTRCCTTCATGGTCAGAAAATGATCCATGGCTCATTTTATTGACTATGTAAATCTCAGACAAGAACCAGTACAATATACAAATGAGTAAAAGGCCTTAAGTATCAATTTTACAATCAACGTACTTAGCGATGTCCACAGAAATGAGTTACGTAACTGACATGAAGTGCTTTGGGAAACTCCAACACAAATACGTTTTAGATTTACAACAGAGTAACTGCAACTTTCACGAGTTGTGCATCTAACACTAAATCAGGTTTGTTAATTAATTCATTTTCTTTTTATTATTACTACTAGAAACACATTGCCATGGATATTCCAACCTGTTGTTACAGAAGCGCAGAGAGTTCTTTCCAAAGGTGATAKAAAAATTAAAATTCTGGTAAAAATTTGGCCCAACAGCTGCAATTTAATCCAGCTTACAACATCCCAAAGGGATGTAAAGGGGTCAGGAAGACTGAATCTTGTAAAGGATAGTTTATGAATTCTAGGAATATGCTTACCAYTAAGCCTTCATTCAGCCTTTCATTTGCATTCCTAACAGAAAATCTGTCTACAAATTTTTCAAATTTTGAGTAAAGCCAGAATGGCTGCCCTCACTATGTTAGTTTTGCCAACTTACATTGCACTCCCTTATCTATCATTCAGAAGGAGGGAGAAAAAGCTTTCAGGTAAGTTATAGGTATAATGCAAACATCGCTATGAATATTAAGCCTTTACTGTGGGTGAAGTACAATGCTTTTGTACTGCCTGAGAGCACTGTATTAACTGGTACACCTAGAGTTGTCTACATTGCTGTTCTTTTTTCTTATTTTACACAAAACAAGACACATCACCAGCAAGAGGAGGACTAGCGAAAATGTGGGCCCGCTACTGAATGGGG
>NW_028186468.1:462656-470058 GCF_003343005.1 Rhea americana | reverse complement strand
CTCTGGAGATATTCAAGGTCCACCTGGATGCAACCCTGTCTAACATGCTCTAGTTGACCCTGCTGGGCAAGGAGGTTGGACTAGATGATCTCCAGAGGTCCCTTCCAACCTTACTGATTCTATTATTCTATGATAAGAATAGCTATTACGTAAGTTCCAGCTGATCAATTCGAAGTAGCTAAATATATAGAATTATATCAATCATTTCATGCTCTTGGACTCCCAATCTATAATGTAAATTTTGTAACCAATCTACTTAAGAGATTGATAAATGTAACATTCAAAAAAAGGGTGTATTTTTTTTTTCATAGGAAAAGACAAGCTGAAATAGCTATCCCAATGATTAGAGTTCAAAAAAACCTGAATCACACTCCTTCACTCATTTAGCATTCATGTCTTTGTACTGTTTGGAAGAAAATCTTGGTTTAGGGGTATAAAAATACAGACTTGCCTTCTATCTGTAGTTTACAGATAAATAAAGTCTCAAAACACTGTTCTTGTAAGACAGACAGTTCTGTGAATTACAACATAAAGAACACAGAAGCAAATTACTTCTGAAATTCAGTTCTGCAAATTCTCCATACGGTAATCAAGCACGGTAAACTCACTCTCTGTAAAAGTAAAGGAATAATGAATTTAGAGACATGGTATTTCAGAGAACTAAAGGAATTATTTACCTCCAAAATGTGTTCTCCCTGCTGTTCTCGATCTAGTTTTCTAGATGTGGTCGTAATTAGACCTGTAAACATAAAAGAATAATTCAGTTCCTTTAAGAAAATAATTTGAATGAGGGTTTTTTTAAGCCAGTGATCACTGATATATGCACTCTCAGTATCTTCCTAGATGGTCTCAACTAATTTTGCAGAACTTAAGCTTTCATGAAGGCAGCAGGTGGTGGTAGGGATAGTGATGTTTCCAGTCCTTGAGGGCTGTGAAAATATTCTTTGCAATCTGAAAGCTAAGCTGTTACAGCCTTTAAGATAGCAGACACTGTTCTATTTTCCAGTATGTCTGTGCATGTCTCACCTTTCTGACAAGTGTAATGTATGTAATTGTATCATATTAAGTCTTATTTGTATAATATCCTTACTCATTTACAAAGGATGTTCACACACATATTTGAAGGTTCCTCACACATCCTTATCTGAATAACCACCAATCACTTTAGGAGAAGCATTGGCTTGTATTTTTTGTGATATTAACAGAAAAAAAGGATGGACTGAAGAAATTTATTAATGATGGGAAAGAGCAAGCTGTGTGTGTATTGGCTTGATTTTGCAATGAGGAGGAGTCAAACAGTGTTGCTGTTGGCAATAGCAGAGAGGAGTTTTTGAAGACATTAATTTTGATGTCAGTTTGATGTAAGTTTGATGGAAGATAAGGAAGGCATGGTGAGTTCTGCTCTAGATGAAGAAAGTCACAGAGCACAAGGTGAAAAAAGACAATGAAATCTAACTACAGCAAAAGGATCTTAAGTCAAATTAATTCCCTCTTGTAGTAGGTTCACAATTTTAGCTATTCAGTTTCGTGGAAAGTAAACTCAAATTAATTCCCTCTCGTAGTAGGTTCACAATTTTAGCTATTGAGTTTTGTGGAAAGTAAACTCAGACAACTTTCAGTTCTTGTTGAACGGCTTGTCTGCACCATGGATTATCTACGCTATGAATGCAAAGATAGGAGAGAGTGCTCCATGAAAAGCCAGGTTGGGTCTAGCAGGATTTATCAGCTCAGGCTCAGTGCTATGCGAACACAGTGATAGTATTTGTGAGGCCAACTCATATCTGCAAACATTAGAATGGCTCTTGTGTGGCACAGAAACCAAGATAACACCATTTGGATCCAGTTTCCAAAACAGAAACACTGATCAGCTCAGGTACAGCACTAGCTCCGCCTGACTCAAACTATTACTACACAAAGTATCCCATATTCTCTACTGTGGGAATCTAGTACGAGCTAGATACGGAGAACAGAACAGAAGTATGACTAATATCCTGCACTGCCATGAGGCTTTTTATTCAACTAGCCTCATGCTTTTTACAGTGACAGGTAAGCACTACCATCTTGATCTTTAACTGCCAAACTAAAACACACGGAAGTATAATTGCATGATTAAGGGCAATATAGAGATTAAAATTCAAGCTGCACACTCTACATTGCTGTTTCCAGCTACAATGTAAGCTGCTGCTTAATTAATATAAGACTTCTTATATCCAGAATAAAAATCCATCTATCAATTTCTGATCTGATACAGCAACAAAAAAAGCCTTCAAGTTTGTTTCACAGCTGATAAGAACAGAACATCTAAGCAAAAAAAAGCAGCATCAATAAAGATTTCATTTTCACCTTAAAAAGAAACACCAACAGAAACAGAACTGTACACCATCAGTGCATAACTACCCAATATTTTTTGTAGTCCATATACACCAACAAAATGGACAGTCTCTGCTAARTAATATGAACAAAACCTATGGACAGCAAAATTACAGCTGTCAAGTGTTCAAACAACTATTCTTCAAAAAATAAATACCATAAATCATGACTGTTTCAATTATGGTAAAATCTGCCCTTGCTTTTCCAGCAATTTAGTTAGTCATTGTATCAAATCCATTATATATCTAGCATTCCAGACCTAAAGTTCCATCATCATCACCTTTTTTTTTTTTAAAAAAAAAAAATTACAAATAAAATTTTCTGTGTATTATGAATGTTATTGTTAGACTATATATTTTTAATATTATAAACTAATTGCCCTATATTCCCAAAGAAAGAAGGAACGAAAATATAAAAATCAAGGAAAAAAACATTGCTTTAATACTACAAATTTAGGGAGAGGAGAAAAAAAAGGACGTGTCAACTCTGTGTCTACTTCTTGGAGGTTACATCTTTCCACAGAGATTACAGAGCTGTGAACAGTGACAACTGGAAATACTTATTGTCACATACTCTAAACAAAGTTTCCTCCTCACTTCCTGTGCGAAGCTGGCCAAGCAACATCTCTTCTTTTCACAGGCTCTGTTGGAAACATCGTGGAGCTCTTAACTGGAAAGGAGTAACTCAGAAGCAGCTGAGGCATCTGCTCTATGGAGCAGAGACACTTGTAGGTGACTTCAGGAAGCACAGCGCTCCTTTCTGTCGACTACCTCTGAGGAAAGCCCGCCTAAGCCCCGCCATGAAGCACTATTTCCCTGAGACTCATGACAGAGTTAAGGGAGAGCAGTAAATTTCAGCATAGCCACTAAAGGAGTTAGCRGTTCAGTAATAGCTAGGTTGAGGTTGGAGAAGATCTCAAAAAGCAGAGCAAGTAATTCCAGCATGCCTCATTATGCTTGCACTTCTCTGAATATACTCTCAATATTCAGTGTGTACCTGCAGCACAACGTGAGAATTCATCTCTCATGGCAGCAGCAAGTTGGAGGGTTGCTAACATATGGGAGCAGAAAGACAGCACATTTCAACAGCTTCCCATCCACTTTTTCCCCCAAGAAATTGCCACAGAGACTGTGACCACTGCTAATAAATGCCAATAGGAAAAAAATCACCTTTTCTGGGAGCATTCCAAACACAATTCCATCATGTGCTGCATTAACAAAATATTTAATTTCCTATATCGTTTCCGTTAATTAAATTGGTTGATACAACTCAGAAACAGGTAAGCAGATAAATATCAGTATGGATAAAATAAACATGCTTTGGTTTGTTAACACTTCCAACTTTTTTAACCGAGCATGCCACACAGTTCTGTTAAAACACTTCAGACTATTAACAGAAGGGTTTAGTCTTCACCATATACATCCTGTAAATTCAGCAGAAACTAGTGCCAACAAAGGAAATGTAACACTTCTGGATTTAGAATCACATACACATGCATGACATTCTTTGCACTTAACCCTTTAGCACTAGCCACTTTCCTAAGTGAAAATTTAGCTTGACTGAAGATTATTCCACTACAGTTTAAGACTATAAAAGGTTGGATTATGGTTATCACTCTAAGATTTTCAACTTTTTACAAGTTTTGGAATATTCTGAATGTTAAATATTAAACTGACAGATTTCATTAGATTTTAAARAGCTTTTCTGAACTAAGGCCATGATAAGATCCAGTGTTGCTATGAGAATCTTTGGGAGAATCTTTGGACAAAATTTAAGTCAGCTCCCTGAGACAGGAGTTAACATCCTGCTCTGCCTACTTCTCGAACTTTTTAGATGTMGTTCCCTTGCCTGTTTTTAGTAATCATTTAAGGATATCCTAACCCTGCCCCTCCCTCTACACATATCAATGAATAATCACACCTTTGCACACACCAAATGCCTACCCGCCAAAAAACAGTCCTAAGCTTTACTGTGTCTTTTCTCCTGTCCTACATGCATCCAGCAAAGCTGGATGTCCATCTCCATCCATCCTGCACTTTTTCTTGTCTAATCAGCTGCCTGCACTGTCAAAACCATTGCAAATCTCTAGCTACCTCAGCTTCTGTGCCCCTCCCTTCTAGAGCGAGAATTCTCAAGTCTAATGGAATATTTCTAAATACATCACAGAAGGCAACACAAGATGAATGCTAAACTGCTATCCTTTAACTCACAGTACTATATGGTATTTGATTTACTCTTCTGCCACTTATCTCAGCATTTTGACAACCTGACTGTACTACCACAGCTGAGCACAGAAGTGACAAATAAAAGATGAATTTTAATTCATCTCTGAAGAAGTTTGTAACACAGTATGTTCTGAAATCATTTTTACATTGTGTGGAAAATCTGTTCACTGCTGAACAAGAGAAATGAGTGCGGTCAGAAACAGATCACTGTAACAAAGCATTCTTTTTCTAAACAGAACTGTCCCAGGGAGCACCGCTTTCCCATTATATTTTCCTGTTTTCCTTTTACCTCTGCTTACCACAACACTCCCTGCCACCAGCAAGAACACCGAGCTCCAGTAATTTACATCACTAACCATTATTCCACTTGAGAATCAGCGCATACTGTAACAAAGTGGCAAGGTAGGTCCTTTTCCATACTTGGGAAAACACAACTTTATAAAAAAAATGCTTCTAAGCTAATGATGAACAAATGKTATCTCCAGCAAACTGGTGAAATCTTTCCATTCAGTAGTGTTTCAAAACTCACTTCATCAGTAACATTTTCATAATAGCAGCTTAAACACTGAAGTCTTTGGATGAACCACAGCTGCTCTGCTTCACTAACTGAAGATGTACTATAATGTAAACTATATACTATAACTGTAAACATCCCTATCTTAAAAACAAAACAAAAAACAAATACAATGAACATCTTATTGTTCTCCCTTCCTTCTGCCTGAGTTTACACAATGAGATATCTACTATTTGATGATGACTGTGAAATCAAAATAGTTACCTCTATATCCAAAGAGAATTCACTTCAGATTTGTATTTTAAACAGTAATAAAACACCAACACAGTAAAATATACAACTACAGCATTATGTAAATACAAATACAACTCTTAAATCCGAAACAAAAAATAGTATGAGAGCTAACATTAGCAAGGATTTATTTTAGAAGCATACAAGCTGTCATCTCAGAGCCTACCACATTACCCTYTGTAATGTGGCTCTTTGTGGCTGAAAAACAGCACATCACCAACATCCTCCATTCAGTGCTGAAATGGCAATCTTTTTAAAAACATTGTAAAACACTATAAAAGTACAAACATATTTTATTAATATTAGTGCTATATCATTAGACATCTTTATGGCACGAGGATCTCAGATACGGAAAAAAATAGCATAACAAAAAATGTAATCTTTGCAGGGGGAGGAGGAAAGCTCCAGATTTATTGCCTCACTTGCTTAAAACTTTCTCTCCTTACACATAAGCATGCATAGAGCTACATGCATTTGTGCATGCTGTTTTCATATGTGCTTTTGTTGTTTTTTCATATGTGTGTATGCTGTTGTGTGTTCACAGGCTTCCACAGATCTTCCAACCACACAGTCAGCTTTGAATAAAGAAACATCTGGGGCTTCTTTTCTTCTAATAGAAAAGAAAAACTTGTAATCAGTAAAGATCCAAATGGTCAAAATACATGCCAAGTCCACTAACTGCCTCCAATGGGTTGGACTGACATGTATAGTTTGAATGTAACATAACACTACTTGAATTATAGTGTAAGAAAATAAACACAGTTTCTTTGATCTTTGAGTGTGTTGGCACTGAAGGCTTATGAACACAGAAAGCAGTTACAACATCGTTATCACTAACTTCAATAGATACAGACATTACAACTAAATATGATGAGGGAGGTCCCAGTCTTAGAGTTGCATATTGTTAATGAGATTTTTGTCTTCTTTGTTGACTGCAAACCCTAACCAATCAGCACCAGAAATGGTTTCTCTAAGCTGCACTAATGCAGTTACATCAGTTTAAGCCTTAGATCWGTTTACTTATTCTTTTATTATTTAACCTCCTGCTCCCCTAATTCCACCTCCAAAATGGCAAATTGCTAAGAAATGTTAAAAATAATTATCTGAGGTTTTCTTTACAATGTCTCAATACTTAAACTCTCACATTGATTTTTACAAGTATGGATTTTAAATTCACACATGACTGCAACGATAATCTAGTCTGACTACTGTGTTTGACAGGTGAATTACAGCATACTTTCTATAAACCAAAGATCAGTTATGGCTCTTCAGGTGATAAAGATGCTCTCATACCTGTAGGTAGAATTTCCTACTACTTATCTTCATTTAAGAAATAGTGTACTACATCCAGTTCAAGACATTGCTTTTGTCTGGTAGACTGAGAAGTCCACCATAATCATCAGTTTTCCCCCATAAAAGMTGTTAAATACTGAAATACAGTCATATCTTAGGCTTCTCTTTTATAACTAAACACATAGAACTTCTAAAGCCTTGCCATCAGGAAGATCTCTTATATTATTGTTTTGAACAGCTTCCCAATATTCCAACACTTTCTGAAAGAATGGACAAAATGATTGATGAGCACTGTAATTTCCAATTGTTTTATCACTGCCACAGAAAGATAATTCACTCCTCTTTTTCTAGTGATTTCAAGTTAAACATGACTAACCACTTATATTACAATCAGTGAYCACTAAAAAATGTCCCCAAAATGCATTAATAATTCTCATTAAAATCTAGTAACAGTATCTAGTAAATAGTTCTCATTAAAATCTCAGACACAAGGAGAAAATACATAGAATGTGGAAGAGGGGACAGGCTACTTCGGAGAATTATAGGAATGCAGTCAGAGTRTGTGGAGATGYGGTGAGGAAGGCCAAGGCCCAGTTGGAATTGAGTCTGGCAAGGGATGTTAAGGACAACAGGAAGGGCTTCTTCAAATACATCAGCAGCAAGAGGAGAACAAGGGAAAATGTGGGCCCACTACTGAATGGGGCTCAGG
>NW_028186468.1:454746-461076 GCF_003343005.1 Rhea americana | reverse complement strand
GGTTGCCCAGAGAGGTTGTGGAGTCTCCTCCTCTGGAGATATTCAAGGTCCACCTGGATGCAACCCTGTCTAACATGCTCTAGTTGACCCTGCTGAGCAGGGAGATTGGACTAGATGATCTCCAGAGGTCTCTTCCAACCTTACCRATTCTATGATTCTATGAATTGTCGTGAATAATTTTCAAGAGAAGTGCTGCAAAACTGATTATATAGTCCCAAAGAAACTAGTGATGAGTTAAAAACACATTAAAGGGCTGCAAATGCCTCTTGCACTCAAGTAAATCATTTAGAACCAATTATATCTATTATTTTGTCCAAGAATCAACAAATGTAAAAGTGGTATCACTTCTCAGGAAAAATGTTGAAAGCTCTGATTCTTCTTTCCACTCTCTCAGCTTCATACTCTAACCACTAACTAGAGGGTGCTTGCTTGCTCTCTCCGGCCTCTTGAATGTCATGTTTTGTGGCACAGTTGTTCACCTAGAACAAAGATCATTTCTGCCTGGCACAGCCTGRTGCTTAGGAGACTTTTCTAGGGAGTTTAAATACTTCAGAGGATTAAATAGGAAACAGCATGTAGTTTTCCACTTCACCTTTGAATTTTATGATCAGGGTATTTTGCAAATATCAGTTACACCACCCTGAATAGCTAGCTTTAAAAAGAAAAAAATAAAATAAAAGGGCRACCTGATGTTGTACACTGTGCTGAAATCAGAGCTTTCCCTTTCTGTTCTGTAGAGCACAATTACAGTCAACTGATCACTCCTTCAGAGCTTACACACCTTTCCCCCTTCATTTTCCACAGGTAGTAGTTCAGGCCACCAAGATATTCCCACTAGTTTACAGGCAGCTARTTAAGCTTCAGGCTGAACCTGCAAAATGCTTTATCAATGCTTTATTTGAGCAGACTTCATCATTTGTTTTCCAGACCACTTTATTTTATTTAGGCACTTCCTGTTTCAGAAGCAGAAATATATACTGTGGATTTCATGAGAAATTCTCAAGAATCATTTTTGGAACACTAATCTCAGCTGAATTACGCCTTGCCCTTTGAATGGTACTCCACGAAAAGTAATGTAATCAATAATTGAGCTATCTCAGTTCTATCCAGGTCAGGAGTGCATCAAACAAGGATAACTAGCCTAGCCCATAAGGGCTTGCCTGCGTCAGCATATTAGATGTTTAATGAAGTGCAATACTATCAGCAATTATAAGTTTGACACGTGTTGTCAGGACAGGCTGCAAACTTTTCTTAMAGAGTGGGTTAAAAGTTACTTATCAATCCTATGCCTGATATTTCATAGCACCAGTCACAAAGTTCATCAGTAGCAAAGCAGTTTAATTATTCAATTCTAGCACTACAAAGTATAATAATTTTATATGTGCACCTCACACTAAGACTCACTTTCCTAAACTATTTTAACAACATTCAGAAAGAAAGACCTTGAATTTGATAATTACAGTACTCATTAATCATTTTAATGATTGTAAGCAGGGAGTAAAGACAAACAGTCCACCAGACATATGGTATAGGTTGGAAAAAACACTTTAAACAAACAATTAAGTCATTCAACACAATAAACATTGTGGAGCTTCAACTTGAATACTAAAATCTAAAAGCTGTGTCTAGGGACCTTATCATTATAGGAAGTTGCTCAAATGCATCCTCCGTTAACCATGTAGTTTTGTTAGTTAACGATTTATAGTTAACTATGCACGTTTGAGTACACTAACTAATTAGAGCTTTTTCAGCTTATATTTTTTAGAGAAGTCGTATAACTTCCTCTGCAGTTACTCTTTTACTAGTAAATCTACTTGTGGAATAATATTCTTCTAGTGGGTTGGTTCTCTTGTACACGGGGGGGGGGGGAAGAAGAATTAAAAACTAAGCCATGAGCAGTATCAGATGAAGTAAGGAAAAAACAATACTTAATAAATAACAAAAATAACAAATAATTTCAAGTGGAAAAATAACAAAACTCAAATATGATTATACAAAGGAAACTAATGCCACTAATGATGAATTTCCTGTGGAATCAACTTTGATCTTATTATCAAGAGAACACTAAATTTTTGTTATCTTTTTGCTCACCTTGCAAAAATACTCTGCCTTCAGCACCATCTGGTATACTAAAGCCACACCCATTCAAAGGTCAAATTCCTTTGGTAATTAATTCTTCCAGAAGCCTCATCTTCATCATTCTCCTTTATTCTCCCATTTCAAGCCATACTATCTTCAATAAGCAAGTGCAGAGTTATTTCCATAAAGTCTCACAACACCTTGAAAGATCACTTCAAATTGACATAATCTTACTGTGTTGATACTATTTAAATAAAAAAAAAAAAAAAAAAAAAAAACCAAAAATTGCCATTTTTCCCCTTGACTAAAGGAAATACCTTCGCAGTTTACTGTGGCCAGCACTGAGCTGTTATCATGTTTTAAAAACAAAAACAAAACAAAAACAACTCCCCCCCCAATCAGTTGAGAGAAATATTTAAGAGCAATGATTACAGGACTGAGGTTAGCTTCAAGGGTCACTTCCTCTGCCTCAGATGTTTTTCAGCTTCATGATTAACCTCCCATAAAATTGTTGCAACACATGTATGGATTAAGGAAGACTGTGCCAAATTCAAAGTCAGAAAAGGAAAAGACCACATAAAACTCTTCACACTTCACTTTGCTGGTAAAGCTATCGGCAAATACTTGCTCCAAAATGCAGACTTGCTAAACAAAAGTTTGAAATCAAACTTCCTGGTTTGAAGTAATTCAAAGTCTGTATGAATGGCAACTTTCTATTCAAGGAAACAACTTACAAGCTTTAATATAGAAATTTTTAAAATTATTACTGCTAGTTAAGAACATCTAATTTCAAACAGAACCATCAGAGCAAGTTTCCATGTTGGCTGTTGCCTTGCTGTCAATATTGCTCTTACACAATTCAACTATCTCACAGAACATCACTGCGCTTTGTAATTACAGCATAGAGATAATGACAGCATTAATTGARAACAACTAAGCAGCATGGCAAACTACTGAATCCTTTTTGACATTTAATAAAGTCTACAAACAGCAAGATGTACTATAGGGAGAAAAGTAGAAAGTTTAACAACACTAGAAAAACTGGTTTTTGCAAACTGAGAACAGCACAAGAAGCCATCCACTGTGTATGTGAGAGAAAGGGTTTTAATACAGCTATCTCCCACCTTTGGTGGGCCAAATTCTGCTATATTGTACTCAAGATAACCTTCGGTGGGCCAAATTCTCTTCTTAGCTAAGTCAGTTGTATTAAAACTTGTTGGAAAATTACAGTGGTATAAGTGAAATAAGAAATTAAAGTGTCTGGTTCAACATGCAAGTATTTAGTATTTAGCATACTATAATGAAGAAGTATCTTTTAGAAAAAGTTTCCAAATGACCTTACAGGATGCCAGAAAAGTCAGAGCTACTACTTTTATATGTGGTCTCTTAGTGCAATGTCCTTGGATAAAGAACATTCGAGGATGGGTTTTTATCTCAGTTATCTTAGTGCATCTAGGCATTTACAGTGCATTTACACAAGGGTAAATAAGAGCACCCTCTGGACTGAAACATGTACAGCCATCACAAAGCAGAACCTTTTTATAGTTATATKTAATTCACAATTCCATTACAACACCATACGAGTGTTTGGTGTCACCACATTAAAAAAAAAATAGTAGTGCAGGCAAGGCAGGGGAAACAMACAAAATAGCATTATGTATTTAAAATGTTAATTTTAATCTAGATAAAACATTTGRCCTTCTCAGATCAGTTTGTATTTTATAAATTGATATTTTTATTCATCTAACATTTTATTTTAAAATACAAAATATGAAAAATAAATAAAATATGATCTGCAGAGAGAGGGTAAGAGAATAGCTAACTGACAGCTAGAGACAAAAATCCAGGACCGTGAGATCACAAAAACATGGATTAGATCATGGAAAGGGCAAATTCATCTTCAAAACCTCTGTTGTTAATTATTTATTATTTTTATCTGCATGGCTAACATTTTTTTTTAATTAATTCAAGCTATGAGGATTTTTTTAAGAAAGCTCCTCAGTACCAAAAGATCATTGGTCTTTCTTTGCCAGCTTCAGAAGCTGAAATTTAGAAACAGTTTTCAGTATTTGAAAATGCATGCAAAATTGAGAACATGCTTCCTTAATAAGCCAGCAAAACAGACTTGTATTTCTACTGCTGAAATACAGAAAAATTTTGAAAGACTTGAGCTAGGTGAATTAAAGAATGCTATTTGAAAGAGCCTTTCTGTAAGTTTATCACAGCTCTGACACTGGAATGAAAAGATTTTTCTTGAAAGAGGTGAGACAAAGAAAGAGTAGGATGACAGAAAATACATGAAGTGATCTTACACTATCAGTAAAAACAACTCATCCTTTTCTGAAAGAGATGCCTTATTCCAATCTTAGGACTGTTCTCAATATGTGGATAAACGGGCTATAAATTATTATTTTGAGATATTTCTGGGTTTTAAACAGCCATGGGCTAACCAATAATAATCTTGCAATATTTTTTGGCTACATATTTCAATCTTTCAAATGGAAGGAAAGTTAGGGCAACAGTATAAAAATCCTGTGACATGTCATTCTCCTTATTATCTTTTCTTCTTTGATATTAAGAATGGCTTATGATGACATACATATTTAGAAAAATACAGAGGAAGTTGAAGTTCAAATAAGAATATTTATATTTCTGACAGCATTACAGGTTTTGTTTTGAGGCACTAACAGGTTTTGTTTTGAGGCACTAATTACCTAGATAGCTAAACCCTAAAATATCCAGTTTCCAAATGAGTATTTGGAGATTTATACAGTGTATTAATTTTATGTTTTAATTGCATGTTACTTCCTGTATTTATGAGGCAGAATACTACCAGAACAAATCTGGAATGCACTGCTATCTTTTAGTAAGTTCCTACTAGTAAAGGGAACTGATTTTGTAACTGGATCACACGTAAAGCCCTCCAAGCAAAACTCGACAAAGACAATCACAGACTGGTGCCAAAGGTCTTGTTTCAGTGCTATGAAAAAAGAAGAGGAATTTTCTAGCTGACTGTTGGTTTCCCATAACTGTGATTACACTGTGAATTTTTCAGCTTGAAGATTTTTATTCTTTCAGGTAGAATTACTTTTTTGCTGGGATTGATCCCATTGATACCATCACTATTCAAAAAACTTGCCAAGCTAAATGCAAATATGGGGCACTAATTTTAATTTAATAATCTTAACAGAAAATTAATCAATATCAGTGTTTATACATTTATTAGATACAAAAACTGCATTAATGTTACACTACCTGTAGAACAAATCAAGGAAAAACTGGTATGTGTGAAAGCATTATACCGTTTGAAGGTGCTACTATGCAAGTAGCTCATAACAGAATCTGATTACTATCTCTTTCCTGGTTACAATTACAATTTCCCACATTATATATTCCAGTTCAAAAAAACGCATGACATAGCGGGAGTATGTCTCCATCACCACTCTGCATCAGGTTACATGAAGGTAGAGTAATATCTTGGTTTCTTGGTAAGAAACCTTAATATATATATTTTTTAATTCCATTTTAAATGCTTTCCTGGAAAGATGAGGCAGAGTATGGCCTAAAGTTTTTAAGCAGTTCCAGGCACTGAAACAGAAAAGAGGAAGGACTGCTGTGCTGTTATTTTACTTCTTTATTTTTCCCAGCTCCTACATCTTCTCTTTTTCTAAAGCAATATAACAGAATAAATTAAAAAAAGCCCAAATACCACCATCTAAAATTTAAAAGTTATCTTCACATAAAGGTTCACAAATGGTTTTTAAAATAACTCTCTCTGTAGTACARCGTTTTCAGTCTTTTCAAGGGCTAAATCATTAGACGTTATAAAGCAGATGTGAAGACCCTACCAGAAATCTTACAGATATAAACTTGTTTTCCTCGTCCCAAAAGAGAACTGGTTGAAAACCACTAGTGTAGTCACATTACTTCAAGTGCTTGAAACAATATTTACAAAGGAAAACAAAATTAGTTTTATGCCAAAATAAATTCTTTGTAAATGTATGTCTATACAAACCTTTGGCTATACATGTAATCCTTCCCTGTCAGCGAGTTTCACAAACATTTGTGTTAATTATCATCCCATTTTCCAAAAAGATAAAGAAAGAATCTGTCCTAAAACTAATGTAACTGAATATATTTACTGTCTCAGCATTGTTCAAATTATTCTCATATGCTCAGATTTGTGTGACATGAATGAGTAATAATTGAGCCTGGTATGGCTTGACAGCTAAAGTAGTAACAAAAAAAAAA
>NW_028186468.1:443476-454730 GCF_003343005.1 Rhea americana | reverse complement strand
ATGTAATGCAGTAGTACTTGTTTTATTCAAGTTCCAAAATGTTAGGTCAAAAGGAATAAAAAAGCACACATAGTTAAACAGAGATTTCCTTTGTTAAAATGAGGCATATTGTGCGGTCACTGGCCCTTCATTTCCTCACTAAGTAATTCTCCAATGTTATCGGAAACCCTTGGAAGTTGTTTGCAGCTGTACCCATTTCCTATTTCACTTCACTCAGTCTCCAAATCAGCAACATACACACACTCACAAAAATAAATAAATAAATGAATGCTTTGAAGGTTAGGAACAGTGTAAATTGATATAATCATATGAAGTAGATGATTTGCCCATTGGCAGTTAGCATTTTATAACTTCACAAAGCTCTGAAGATTGTTAGAGGTTAATAAACGAAGAGCAACATCCATACACTCAAAGCATTACRAAAATTTTAATCTTTAACAGAACTTTTTTTTATATATTAGAATAGTATCCTATGGTGAGATTGCACATATAAAAATGTTTTTAATTCAGTATTTAACTGGAAGGTTGACAGTAGCTTTGTAATGCATATTTTCAAGAGTCGTAAGATCTATGAAACAAAGGCTGCTGCAATCCTAAATTGCTATAGGATCAATTTAGTGTAAGTACTTTCAAAAACTTGAGAGAAGAGAAAGGAGGGGGAGGGAAAGAAAGAAAATAAGAGCAAAAGGTACATCAAGTAACACCACATTCTGTACAAAGCAGTTTTAGTCACTCTTAAACTAGGAAATTCTGGAGTTAAGACTGCCAAATCATCTTAATTTGCCTATCTTGTATGTGTGCAGTAAGATACTCAGATTCGGGCCTCATTCTGCAGTATGTTCTGAAATGGGCACTCACTCCCTGTTTCTGTCAGACTTCCTTATGCAACAAATGTCTACAGATCTTATCTAAATAGCCTTAGACCAACACCAAAGGATTACTAATTTCCTCACAGGAATATTCATGGTATTTTCATGACAATACCTAAGTTTTTCATAACTATGAATGAATTTATCTTCACAACACTCCCAAACAATTGCGTAGTGTAATAATTCCTATTTTATACCTTCAAATTGAAGCACTGGGGAGTTAAGACTCAAAATTCATTTAGTAATTATCCTATCCAGGTCATGAAACCAAATCTAGTTTTTAAAAGGACACAGCATTCTGATATCAAGTTGTGTTAAAAGCACAGAAAGCTATGCTTTTACACTCAGCATTCCTGCAAATTTGACTCAAAGTTCTTATATGGGGCAACAGCAAGGGACCTCATTCACTGTCACTGCTTTCAGTTGCTGCACTAGGTGAGCTCTGCCTCCTGAAGACAAGGTTATTTGCTACTCAGCCCTGACTCTTTCCCAAACCAAATCTAGTCAATACAAGGAATGCAGCAGTCCTGAGGGGCAAGGGGTTGCAGTGGGTAAACAATCTGGCCAGAAGAAATTTTATTTCACAGAATCAAAAATTATTTCCAGCCTGCATATATGGACAAAGTAATGCAAAAGAGTACAGGAGATTTTCCCTCACCATATATTGGTGCCCGATTAGGAGTCCAACGCTCAGTAATACTCACAAGCACTGGAATGCCTTTCACTTTACACATGTGTTTTTTGCCACTCCAATGCATGCACTGCCACTTACAAGGAAGTAGTACAGGCTTGTTTCCAGACGCCTTAACAAAGCAATCTTTCAGATATCAGCTATATAAAGCCTGTATCACTGAGGAGTAATCATCTTTTAAAATCATGGCATGGTAGAACTACTATATCCCTAAGAAAAGAGATGCAGAGTTAGGCCTGGGGGAATTCAGCTAGCTCCTTTTGTTCAGGGAGTTCAGTTTAATGGCTCTAGTTCTGCAGTAATTAACAATGCGCTCTTCAGCTCTCAAATTTCCATGTTTTGCATATGACTTGCTGAGCCATTATGGTTGACCAGTTAAAGCTGAATTCACAGGGAGTTTGCAAGGATAAAAATACAGAAGAACTACAAAGCACAGGAAGTGATAACAGAAAAAAAATCCATTTTAGTCCCTTAGAAGGTCTGAAGTTCTGTAGAACTGCAAGTATACATTTTAAATTGCAAACTAGTTTGTATATTGCCTTTATAATTCTTATCAAGTCCAACAACAAAAAAAAAAAAGTTTCTATTTAATGCATGCTCTCCTATTCAATTTCTCAAGCAAAAAAAAAGGAATTTTTTTTCAATTCAAACGAATATAACAGCTCTGTCCTGAACTGGCACTATCCGATCCATTTCTAAATCATTAATCCAATATACATTAGCATTTAGCTATCATGATCCATATATTCATTTTATTATGAATCATCATTCATAAACAGCTCATATAAATGTACACTTATAGACAATGGTATCATCAGTTATTCCTGGCAGATGCCCTACTAAATATTTGCTCCGCCATCTAGGAATAACTACAATTATGCTGCCAATTGCCATGCATCAAACCTCCCCAAAGTAATAAAGAAGATTAAGATACTATAATACAAAAGCATAATAAATCGAATAAAAATACATTTGCCCACTGAAAATGACTGTTCATGTCAAAACTAAAATATTCAAAGTTCGCACAAACACAACTGTGAATGTGACTCACTGTGTGTATAGCTGAACAGATAAGTACAATCTGTTTTCCAAAGCACTATTGGACTTGTCTAGAAACCAAAGGAAATCAGGCTCCCAGAGAGACCAGTGTGGACATTATGTAGTTGTCTAAAGTTTTGTGTGGTTTTTTTGTTTGTTTGGTTTTTTTAAAAATATTTAACTATTTAACATCCAGATCTAAAACAAATACTACCTGAGCATTCAAAAATTCCATTATGGTCTGAGTCTGAAATAAATGTACTGCCTTTACTAGGGTTATTAAAACATCTGCAGAGATGAGAGACTAAGATTAAGAAATTGATTGTTTCATATTTTTCCTTGCTTGTTCTAGGTATATGAATACAGTCCTTTAAAAAAAGCAGATGATAAAGTAAGATCACCTCCTTGAGGGAAAGGATTCCAGTAAGATGTAAAATTTTACACATTTGCAACTAGATTGGAGTGGAACCAATGGCTTACAGTTGAAACACCTTCTTGCTTGCTCCCTAAAGCATCCACTATTTGCCCATTTCTTTGCTGCTTTCTAAGACAGAACCGATGGATATTACCCATACTTGTGTCTAGGTGGGCAGGCTGTTTGTCAAATTTTATTTGTACAGAGAGATTTTAAGAAGTTTTTATAAACATTTCCCTCTTAAATGCCATACCTGAAATCTCAAGCAGTGGCAAATTATGAATAAAACACCTGGGAAAAATACACATTCTTATTTCTCAGTTATGTTTTCAAGTGAGCACATAGGTAGCTTCCTACTTTTCACTAAGATCTTTACTTTGATATTAACAGCACAAAATTACAACAGGGCTTTCCAACATCTTAAAATATAAAGACCAGCAACTAAAGGGCATTCTAACAACTAAGTTTCAAACTCTTTGACCTTACTACTTGTTATAATTACAAAGTGTTAAAAAAAAACAACAACAACTCACACAAGCAAACAAATCTTACCTATAATAAAGAGTGAAAAATCACAACTCTCTACTAGATTTACTAGGAAAAAAGTCAGAGCTCCAAATTACAAGACTCAGAGTTTGCCTACTTTTATATAATCTTTAGACCAATCTGTAAGTGCTGCTAAACAAATCTTCCTACATCCTCAGTGCAATTGCTCCAGCTTGAGTGGTGAAGTTAATTATGGTGGTGGCACTATCAAAATAGCTACCAAGGACTGCCAATGTCAACTTCTTCCATCTAAATACATTAGAAGGATTCAGAGCCTTTTAGTTTCGGTCAATTACTTCCCTATTTAAGAAAGCCAGTGTCACTCTAGTCTTCAAAAAGGGCAAGGAGGAGGACCCAGGCAACTATAGGCTGGTCAGCCTCACCTCCATCCCTGGAAAGGTGACAGAACAGCTCATTCTGGGTGTCATCTCCAGGCACATGGAGGAAAAGAAGGTGATCGGGAGTAGCCAGCAGCGTTTCACCAAGCGGAAATCCTGCTTAACCAATCTGATARCCTTCTCGGATGGAATGACTGGCTGGGTAGATGAGGGCAGAGCAGGGAACGTTGCGTACCCTGACTTCAGCAAGGCTTTTGACACTGTCTCCCATAACATCCTCCTAGAGAAGCTCAGGAAGTGTGCGTTAGACGAGTGGACAGTGAGGTGGACTGAGAACTGCCTGAAAGGCAGAGCTCAGAGGGTCTTCATTGGTGGCACGGAGTCTAGCTGGACGCCTGKGGCTAGTGGCGTCCCCCAGGGCTCAGTACTGGCTCCCATCCTGTTCAACTACCTTCATCAATGACCTGGATGAGGGGACAGAGTGCCTCCTCAGCAAGTTTGCTGATGATACCAAGCTGGGAGGAGTGGCTGACACACCTGAGGGCTGTGCTGCCATTCAGAGAGACCTGGACAGGCAGCAGAGCAGGGCAGAGAGGAACCTCAGGAGGTTCAACAAGGGCAAGTGCAGAGTCCTGCACCTAGGGAAGACAAGTACAAGGGTCAGCCTGGGGAAGACAAGACTGAGGGGGGGATCTTATCAGTGTGGACAAGTACCTGAAGGGAGGGTGTCAAGGGGATGGGGACAACCTCTTTCCAGTTGTCCCGTGTGACAGGACAAGAGGCAATGGGCAGAAATTGAAGCACAGGCAGTTCTGCCTGACCGTGAGGGGGAATTTCTTCCCTGTGAGAGTGACGGAGCACTGGACCAGGTTGCCCAGAGAGGTTGTGGAGTCTCCTTCTCTGGAGATATTCAAGGYCTGCCTGGATGCAACCCTGTCTAACATGCTCTAAGTGACCCTGCTGAGCAGGGAGGTTGGACTAGATGATCTCCAGAGGTTCCTTCCAACCTTACTGATTCTATGATACTTAATTTTAAGCTACTCTGCAAGATGTTTAGTAAGTATATACTATCCTACACTAAATATTAGATATAAAGCAGTTACCGTAACTTAAATATTTTCCTACCATTGTGTTCAGGTTGAGCATGACAGTAGTGCAATTAATCTCTGCACTGATTCTTTCCTGCAAATAGTGCTATGATAACTGTTTTTATTTCACTTGGCAAGCTCATATGTACAGCAGCTTTTTTTCATTACATGTGAACTCCAGAACTAAAAAAAATGATATTTTGTTTGTCTGTTTTGATCAAAGGTCCGCTACATCTGAAAAGATCACCAAATATGTCATATGATGTAATGTGTTAAATTTCCTGTTTCAAACAGCAATATAGCATTTCTACATACAAAGGTATTACAATTTATTTTCAAAAATTTAATAATTACTTTAAAATAAAGTTTTTTTCAAGTGAATATGAGTATTTACTGAAGAGAAACTGATCTCCTTCAGAAGTATGCAAATACCACTTCTACTAGTAGCACTTTTTGGTAACARGCTCATTTAATCAACCATTCTTGTAGTGAAAATAAATCTCCTTTCTGTGAAAACATGAGCTACCCTAGATAGGTCCACGTCAATCATTTTCTCCATCTCAAAATTCAGGATTGTTGGACAAGGAAAAGACACCTTAGTTTAGAGGCTATAAGGGTCTATAAAGGAACTAGCTACTTACAGAGAGCAGAAAACAGTATTTTACTTGATGTAGGTTACATTTAGGTTATTGCTATTTATTATCTGTATTACTATGACATGCAAGAGTTTTGTCAGGGCACGTGATAGTGTTATGGCTCATCACAGTGTTAATTCTATAAAAAGACCAAAAAAAAAAAAACAGATGATCCATGACCTGGAGAGGAAACAATAGCAAAGTATCAGTTGAAACGTATTTTCAGCACTCACCACCTATTTTAAGTCTTGTCTCGACTTGGACGGAATGCTGTTACTAATAATTTAATTATTTATGACTTCAGTACTTGATTTGCCTTTGAGGCTGCACAATGACCCAAAGTAACAAACATATAATGCATTTGATTCTTTTCCTTCAACACCTTCAAAGTTGTTATCAGATACAGTTAAAGACTTAATCCATATTCCAGTTCTATCTCCCCTTTGGCTGGAAATGAAACTTGGGGCCCTATGAAGGTTTCTCTCCCTTTAACAAATAGCTTACAGTGTGATAGCTGTCATGAGAGCAAAAAGGGGTAACATGTCCGTATAAGAAAACCGGGCAGGATATGATCTCACTAATGCATCCAGTCTAATATTCTTTTCAGCTAAATCCTATTTTAATTAAGTGAGAGTAAACTACATTCTGCACTGTAACTATCATAATAACTAATGTTTTTTAAAAGAGCTTTTCAAACTCTGCAACATTCCAATCCCAGTGAAAGAGCTTTCACCTTAAATAAGACCTATTCAGGTTAAACGTACTTGATTTGTAAGAGACAGAAGAGAGACCTGGCAAGTAATAAATCTGATAACCTCAATCCAAACTCATCTTGATCACTACATGAGTATCTAGGGTAGATTGACAGTTGCAAACCAAAGGTGCAGGAAAACAGAATACAGTCCCTTTCATCCCATGAAATCCAACTTCCTATACAATATATAGACAATATATATTTATGAGCCAGTCATTTGCTTTTCACCGAACTTATCTGAATGCACTCTGGAAACACAGCAGAAATCAGCTAAAGAGGTGTCTCCTTTCTTCCATCCTCCTCCACACACTTTTTCCCCTTTCCCTCTTCTGCATGTTTATTATGTTTGTCTAGCAAGCATTAGAATTTTAACAGTAGCAAAGACACCAATTAATTTACCCATTCCTGTGATTTAAACTTTTTTAAAAACCAACACTTTTCCTTCTCTCAAACTCATGTTCTGAAATCCATTTATTTTCTTTTGTTTTTCCATTTAATATGGGGCTGTGAAGTACTTTATAGTGATTCCTTACTTCTACTGTATGCATGCAACAATAAAAACAAAGATTTGTGTGAGGAGAGTTTCTAGCATTAGTTTTCTATTGAATGTTCCTTATCACTTCACCATCCACTGTGTAAGCTCCCGCAAGCTAACTTTCTAACTTAACTGAGACAGTTTTCAAAACACAATAGCTTCCTGCCTACAAACTCTGCTTGAAGACAAGTCACTTAATCCCTTTCCGCCTTAATCTTTCCATCTATAACACAGGAATCAAGGTGTTTCTTCARCTCAAAACTCAGGTGAGGCAGATACACAAGCGCTTTGTTACAAAATTTGGAAASTGCTACATAGTGATATAGAAGGCAGAGAAGAATCAGAAAGGACAAGAATAAACAGAACAGAGAAGAGGAGAAAACATGGTATAAAAACGTGACGAAGCAGCAACAAAAAATAACCGGCCAATGATACAATCAGGAATAAATGCAGGTATGTTCCCTTGCAATTAAAGCAGATAGTTTTTTTCAATACAGCTTGCAGGTGAGTTTACTCCCATTTTATCTTTATTACTGAGTGAAATAAGAAATGCTTGAGCAGGGGGGTTGGACTAGATGATCTCCAGGGATCCCTTCCAACTTTACCAATTCTATGATTCTATGATGCTGAAGTAGAAGAAGGGAGACAGTACTTTTTGAGAATAGAAAGAGAGGAGAAAGAAAAAGAAGAGACAGAAGTGAGGAACATTTTTTTTTCCTTTTGAGTTAGAAGTAAGTACAGAARAAGAGAGAGAAATTGAAATAAAGATCATTAATAGTTACTGCATTCACTTTAAAGTGCTTTATGAATTTGTACTGTTCTACTTCCCGTTAGGCAGCCTCTGTTCTAAAACCAACACTTCCCTAAATATACTATTTAGTTTTAGGCCCCAACTATTCTAAGTATCTGTTGCTATGACCATTTCATGCATCCTTCTTGGCAGTATCTTCTCGTATAGATGCAGCATGTGATGGCAAAGAAATTGTTGTCACAAATAACCCAAATGACATATTTGTGTTTGTACTCAAGAGCTTTGCTGACAAAGCAGTCTCAGCTGCTACAGCAGGCAAATTTTTCATACCCTATGAAACAGTATTAAGGCTATAATCTAAACACCACAACCTTCAAAACATACTTTTAACCCATAGTTTTACCTCTTTAGATTCCCTGCAATTCCCTCCATGAATGAACGACAGCTAAACAGAAAAAGGCCTGTATTCCTCCCTGTTACCTACTGTAAGAGACTAAAATTACTCTCTATACCTACCTAGCACACTCCCAGTCTAAAACTCTCTGGATTCTTAATAGGAATTTGTGGTTGAATGAATCAGAAGCATCTCCTGAAATGTGCAATGTGAAATAGTATCTAAACACATCATATGAAAAGCTAATTTGTGCCCTGCCCAGCAAAATATAATTAGTAAGTTCCTCTTCACCCTTAGAAAACATTTGTAGGGGAAAAAAAAAAAAACAGTATAGGTACTGCTTTCTCTGTGTTCATTCACAAGCAAAGGACGGTTGGCAACCTTTGCATTGAAGTCCACTGTGCAGTTTCAGTTAAAATGGAGTATCCAATTTCCTGTCTTTCTGCCCTGCGCACATTTTCAGTATTTGTAATTCAGAGTCACGAAAATGTCACTTGTTTCTTGTATTTGTACTTTGCTATTGAAACCTCAGCTTGTTTTTTCTGAAGCTTTACAAACTATTGAACTAAGACTCTTTCTTTTCATTGTATACCAACCACAGCTACAATCATCATCATCATCTAGATTTTGTATGTCTTACAATGGCAAGAGTTACTTACACAGATAGCCCTTTCTGACTGTGGGTCAAGCAAGTTTACAGTTATAAAATAGCCAGCATTGTGACAAAAATCCATACATGAAAATTTTAAGGAGACTGCTAAGAACACTGTGCCTAGTAGGTTTTAAATCATCTAGTATTTTGCTTCACATCAGGATTGCACTTTTGAAGGAAATCTCCCAATTGTCCCTACAGGCTATGCTTCGGTTCACAGTATGGACAGGTTTCAGAAAACATGAACCAGATTCCTTTTTGATGAAAYAAAGCTAAAAGATATACTACAAGAATATACTTATTGCACTCCAAATGCAATTGCGCATTGCTCAGCCTAGAGCAGTGCTACTTTGAACTAAACCTCCCAAAATACGTATAGTGAGGACGTCAAGGACGTCAAGTACTTTATTTAAACTGTTTCACTCCCAGATCCTCTTCTACTGGTCTGTATGACTTGCTCTTATCAACCCAGCCCAAGATACCAGGTAATATCCGTAACCATCGTGAAAGTATGGTTATAACATTAAACTAGAGATCTTGATTTTACTCGTTTAATGTATTTACACAAAATAATTCACAGATTCATTCATACTTAACACAAAACACTATGTTGTACTTACCAGTTTTGGGGTTTATTGAAAAGAATCCCTGTGGATTTCCACTAGTAATCTTGTAGGTTAACTTCTCGCTTGAGCTAGAATCTGGATCAAATGCCTCAATCTGAACAACGGATACATCTTTAGGYGAGTTTTCCATGATTTCTGGGTAGTACACTGGCTCTGTTGTCTGAGGAGCATTGTCATTAACATCCCCAACTTCTATGTAGATTTCAATGAAAGATGATAAAGGCACAACACCTTGGTCTGTTGCATAAACAGTTAACCAGTAATGGGAAGTAGTCTCACGGTCCAGTCGATCAGCAGTCTCTATAATACCTGTTAAACAGGAAGAAAAACAAATAAAAAGCTCAATAAACATAAAGAAACATGTAGAAAAAGAGTAAGAAGTTAAAAAAAACCACTCAAGTTCCACATAACTGAAATCGCTTCTACAAGCGCTGTTTCTGTGTACATACGAATGTATTAAGGTTAACCTGAATCCACAAAAATAAGCTTATTAAACTTTTTCCAGCAGTCATGCATCACAAACACTAAAACAATATTACTTAATTTTATTTTCATAATTTTGAGATTTATCTGATCAATTAACTATTCATAAAAGCTGTTTTGCCTAAAAGACTAACCGTAATGAGTAATTTGTAGCATTTCATTCGAATGACACTCTTTATTCTTCACCAATTACAGTGAATTTTACACTATATTATCTGATTGAGATGCCAAACCCTTGAATGTTTACCATTATCCATATTAATGAGTAGCTATTTAAATGCAATATATTCTTATGCCTGTGCCTAAACAAATTTATTTAACTGATTCTTCTTTATGTGCATAAGTATTTGGGTTCACACAGATATCTTACAGAAAAGAACAAAATTAGCCCTGAGGTTAAACTTTGCAGCTTTAGGACCAACGGCTGCTATTATCCTATCAAATGAAAGCAGTGCTTAGCTCCATAGGTGCATACCCATAAAATGAACTGCCATCCAAGGAACAGTGACAGAATTCACAAACTTAATTAAAAAAAAATAATCTACCGAGTCTACAGGAGCTGAACAAGAACTAAATAACGAATGAGGAACTCAAGTTTTGATCCACCGTGAAGAGAATAAATATAGTCCTATCTTGCAAGCACTTTATTCTACAAGGTACAGCCACAACGTGTTATATATCAGAACAGTATGTGATGTGGCGTTAACTTATTTGACAGGAGAGAGAATATTAAACAATTTAATGGAGTCAAGCCATGATAGAAACTGCATTCTCCTTTTCTTTAGCCAGTATCTCTTACAGACTTTCTTCTTCCAGACATTTTCTAGATAGGACTTAACACGAGCCCAAGATGTTATAGCATGAGGAATCAAGCAACCCCTTACAACCATTTCTGTGGTAACCTTGCAAGGGTTACCTGAGCCTGTAATGGCTCATATTTTTACATTATACTGCTACATATAGGCCTAATCAGGATTAGATCCTAAATGAGCCAACATAGCATCATGACATCTGGTTGTGGACTTTGCATACATTCACACAGCAAGAGCATGCATGTGTGGTCCCTGAGCCCATCTACTCTACTTGGTATCTACCCTGTTAGTAAAATCGGATCTAAATAAACCATGCCATTCTGCTTTTAAATTCTACAGGAAAGGCTTTAACTGTAAATAGCTTCCTTCACAGACACATGCATTTGTTTTTATTTAAGCAGCAAAATTAGGTAAACACTGAGGAATTACTCATTTATTCAATACTTTCTGTGCTGTGGGAAACTGCAAAAATGTTTGATGGTAATCATCCTGAATTTTAAGATGCCAATCAGATCACTTCAGAAGGGCTGGATAGTAAAGTATCTAATACCTGAATCTGCAAAATACCCACATATAAAGATTTCAAGCAACTCAGCATATCAGAGCTACCGCCAGATGTCACTGTGG